>NC_065526.1:5435035-5466767 GCF_006386435.1 Epinephelus moara | reverse complement strand
CTTTAGCCGGGTTTTGGTTGATTCAAAAAAATGTTGATTCGCAAAACGGGGGATGGAAACAGTTATGTTCCAATTAAGTCTGACGTAGTGCACCTCTCTCCATGGTGATATCCACACTCCTGGTCAGGAAGGCGGTGATGCATTTACAAGCTGGTTGCCAACCGTAGAAGAAGAAGAATGCGGACTTGTTTTGTTTCTGGTTCTGCGGAAAACTTGCGCAAGTTCGTAGTTTTCACCGAAGTCCGTACATTTAATGGAAACACACAGGATTTGTATTTCTTTTAATGCGCATCTTCCCAATGATTCAAATCACTTTTGGATTGAAACATAGCTACTGTAAAGATGAGCAACTGGGGAGACAAGGCATTGCGCGCCCTTCTTGTCCTCGCAAACAAAGAGGCCATTAACCGTCAGATGACGGGAACGGTGAAGAACGGGCCGACTTACGAGAGAATTGCCGAAGGACTGACCAGCCGCGGCTTCCCTCCCACGTCACTGTTTACGTTACATGCTGAGCTACATGTTTTGTTACTTGCTCACGCCCCCCATTGCCCCGAAAAAGGCACATCCGTATAAACAATGTAGGTAGGTGGCATTTTGCTGCACTCCCTGAATTTTGCTTTTATACTGCCAATGCTGAAAAAAGACTGATTGGGCTTTCCTGCAAATTTGCACAATTCCTGTTTAAAAGGGGCTTTTGAATCAATGGTGAGGAGAGGAGTCGAGCTGCTATAGGAGCAGAGACAAAGAGCTGCTATGGATGATTGTATATACAAGCAGACAGCGGTTGAGGGGAAAAAATGCATTCAATGCCGGGGGCGACGAGGCTGGAAATGGGAGAGTGGAGTGCCACAGGGCGGCGCATCCAGAAGCGCCAACTCACGTCTAGCCACTAGCAGTGTGGGGTTGTACATTTAAAGAGCGTGTTTTTTTTTTTACACAAAGCGTTGCCGCCGGTGTGTTTTGGTCTTTATTTCTGAGGAGCAGATCAATGCTATAAATTACAGACCATTGCTCACTTCTGAAAGATGCTTAGCACAAGCAATAAAAACATTTTTAAATTAATATTTTGTGTCAAAAAATTAATTTATTCAATATATCTTTAGTATAACTTGGTATAATAAGCAGGATAAGGTACAGTGAGTGTCATTATTACAAAATGATACCTGACTGGATGATGCAGGAGGTCTTGAATCACCCTGATGGAGCCTCATAGATATGGGTTAGAAGGTGCCTGCTACACCTACTAGAAGGTGGAGACCTCTCGTAGTCATAGTAATTATGACAGGAGCAAAGGAGATAGTCATGTAACATAATGTAAGTATAAAGAGCGAGAAAGTTCGCATGTAGAAGAGGTCAGAGTGGTGGATGGTGGGTCAAACAGACACAGGACTTTCACCCAGGAGACCAGGATTTGTGTCCAGTGTGAAATTAAAAGTAAACATTGACTTTTAAGTGATATATGGAAGTACATCACATCATGTAACAAATATACTTATTTTAATCTAAACCGTGATCTTTTTGCTAATACTTACCCTGTAGTATTGGGCCTAATCCTAACGAAACTGAAAGTGAAACTGCTCCCACACCAATGACAACTGATAACTGAAATTAAATGGGCTGATAACAGCCTACCCCAGCTACCTGTAGGTGTAATAGGCCCCTTTTAACCCATATCTATGTGGCTGATAACCGTAGATAATTCAATTTGAAATGTGTGAAATAACCAAAACTATGGGTGGGCGAGATCACTTTTTCCTTAATTATTATTCTCAATTAATTACTTAACTGCATACATGACAAAACAAATCATTTTAATGGTAAATAACAAATGTTTATTGTGTGAATCCTTTCAACTAATGATGCGATCGCTGCACATGTGCACAAAACGGCAGCAGACTCTTCAGCTTCTACAAAGAAGAATTAATCCAACACAAGACCCTGCATTTTATCTAGTATTGATCCTGCTGATGCCAGTATTGACATTTAACACAAAGCTCAGTGTCAGTAGTATTGATACTTTAGGTAAAGATCAATTCAGTCCTTACCAAAACTGTGTTTAATGTATGTAGGACTCCGTTGCTCATGCAAAGAAAGCAGCATGATATAAAAATGTATTTTGTTTTTTTCCCATATCACAGATCTTTTTTTGCGTCTGTACATTTCACATCCCTCATTACCACGTCTCTTTATCACTGTTTGATAGATTATCTACATGGGCTGGGTCGACGAGAAGGAGCAGGACTCCGTTCAGGACCGAATGTATTCACCAAAGTTCCTCGCTTTGAGAGGTTCCTCCCTCTTCAAGTTTTCAGCACCTCCTGTAAGTTTCCACTCAGTCCTTATTTGTTTCCAACTCCCTCTTTAAACCATCAGACGTCTGTGTTTGAATTGAACGTCATTCAACTCCGCGGGAGATTTTTCATTTCATGTTAATGTATTGTTGAAGGAGAAAACGCTTTCCTGTTAGAAGAAAGAAGGAAGCAACTCACTCATAATCCCTTTGTGCTACATTGATCTTCCTCTTGATTGATGACGATCATTAAATCTGTTTACATTCTGCCAGCCACTTAAGTGATTATGACAAGAGGGATAAGCTGTCGATGGTACTGGAGATGCGAAGAGATTGATAGGAAACTGGAATTGCCTGCTCAACTTGAATGTACTGATATAAATGGAATATGCTAATGTGAGTGGATGGCGGAATATAGGAGCCTGCTTATTCAGACGATGTGACAAGCTTCCCCATTACTTAAGACTAGTCACCTACAGTTTGAGGAATATTTCCCTTTAAATGGCAAGATGTCAGTTTTGAATATAAGAACCATTTATCAATAATTGACCCTCTGCTAAACCCCGCCCTAAAATAGTGATTTTCCAATCACAACTTGGCAACCGTAACTAGGTACGGCAGGCTGGTCAGGCTTTGGATTTCCATATGTCGAAGCACTGTGCATAAGGCTGCAGTGAAGAGTATGTAGGTGGTGTCTTTTATCACTGTCTCTCCAAAACCAACAACACAAGTGCCAGTGTGTAATGAATGCATCAAACAGTGTGTTTGTCTGCTCTTACATAAGGTGGAAACGTTAGCCTGGCTAACTAGCTTACTGCCTACAGTAGCATAACGTTAGCTTTTCTTCCAAAGGAAAGGGGCGTGTTATCAAAGCCACAGCAGCTAACTTAGCCTGACAGTAGTACATAAGAAAGATAGTCAGTTAATAAGTATGTTCCTCCTCCTCCTCCTCCTAGTGCTTCTTATGGCATTTGCAAACATCCACCGCACCTGAACGACAACAACCAATCAGACAAGAGGAGTCTTTAGCACAGTGTAGATCACTGCTCGTGCAATGGTTGATTTTTTATTTTACAGCTAATGTACTGGAACATTTAACATTTTGAGTTTCACAATAAGCCTGTTTTAATGTGATGTGTCTGTATATACATGTTTAGGTGATTCATTTTTCTTCAAACAAGCTATAATTGTCCTTTTCCTTAAAAGGACAAATATTCAGCTTTAATCTAAAGGAGTACATTGATTGTAAGTGACAAAACATTTACGGGGAACAGGCCTACTCAAGCTTAAAAACACGACACAGAGGCCTGTAATTGTTATTGATTATTTTTGTGAGGGGTCCAGCAATTGTATCTGTGACACTGTGGTGACAGTCTACCCGCTACAATAAACAAGACTACACCACTGTGTGCAGGCAACATGCTAGAAGTTAGATCATAGTTTAGAGCAGGGGTCGTCAGTGTTTTTAAGGCCAAAGACCAAACCAAAAACCAAAGATACCTTAGCTGAAAGAAAGACGGAACATATATTGTATAAAACTGAGTTGCACTTAAATAAATCTCTGAATATTTTTGGGCCTTCTCTTTTTTGCACTTGCTTGTAGCTGCTAAACACTTTCAGTATGATACCTTAGGAACCAAGAGTAACCTTTTAGACATGGTACCTAGACCCTAGCGTTTCCATCTGCAACAGTCCTCTTAAATGTGGGCGGGGTAGCTGTCACTCACTGCTCTGTCCAGTACTCACTGTATTCCATTATTACCAGTGACAAGATGGAAGCGTGCACCTCGTTTATTGTCCACAGATATTTAAAATTAGTGGGTTTGTGCATTTAGTCCTTCTCAGGCAAGCTCAGGGGTTTAGTGTTGCCGGACCCATGGGAACGACACTTTTTTTTTCTCCCAGTGAGGATTAGAATATATGCAGTTCACATAACCCAGTCAAAATTAATATACATAAACACTTGAAGATCCACTCCATTACTAAAAGTGTCTGTCACTTAAAAACCAAAGAAATGGTTACAGTTTTTAAAGTGAAATTTAAGGTGTGCTGATGGATTCATGTTGTCACCTCATGCATTGAGTAACATTACAAGTTGAGGTTCCACCTTAAAAGTTGCTGGCAGTCAGCCCACTGAATGAAGTTATATTTTCTCTGACTCCAGCTGCTGTGTGAGGCAGCAAAACATCCTTTCATTTTATACCCAGCAAGCATTTTTTGGTTTAAAAAACTTCTAATAGCTGTCTACATGAAGACCTGACGTCTAGGCTAAATCATGGCTGAATTTGGGCTGTCAGTGAAAATTTGGTAGACGTCTAACCATAGCCAAAGTGTAGACGTCATCAATTATACGGCTATGTAGAGACCATGTCCAAAAAATGGAGATAAACATATTTTAATTACTGTTGACTCTCCATACGTGATTGAATATCATACCGCACGCCATCTGCAATGGTGAAAAATTACATTTAATCAATTTAAAAATTAAATTGGCTAGATTTGGGTTACATGTAGCTAGACTAAATCGGAGCTAAATATAGCCAATACGTTTAAATCACAACTGTCGCTTGCTGGGTAGTTACGGTTTACTAATAAAACTCTCAACAGTATAAACAGTGGTTACATGAGCCTCAAAACCAGACACAAGTCGGCAGCAGTTGTAGCATGGCTAGATGCGTTAGCCTCAACCTCTACACAAGGATTCATGGGTAACAGTCGGCCTATCATTAATGTTGTCGTCTGTAAATCAAATGTTTTTTTTATGATTATACCCATTTATATTTGTTAATATTCTTGTTAATGTGTATTTTCAGACATTATAATTTTGAAAAAACAAACTAGGGATGTCCCGATCCGATATCCGGATACCCATCCGATATTCGGATCGGTATCGGCCGCCGATATTAGCAAAAAACGTGCATCGGCATCGGATCGGACTGCATGGAAAAATGCCGATCCAAGAACTCCAATCCAGTTTTTCATGGAATCCGATCCAGCCCAGTGCTCCGCAATTCAAGCAGTCCATGCCAGTGATCCGTTCCAGCACTTACTATCAATCCACCAGGCCAGCATGCAGACACACAGGAAACAGCAGCACCAGGCTGGCACTGACACTACTAAAATAACTGAAAAGGAAAGGCTGCATTGTTTGTTAAATGTCAACAATGTTTTGTGGCGTTAATCTATTTTTATTTATTAGGGGGCCAAAGCACAAGTGTGTGGAGTCTTGCTGCTATTTTAATTTCAGTGTTAGACATTTTAAAGATTTCTTATGTTGATTTATTTTCTATTTATTAAGGGGCCAAAGCAGCCAAAGCAAACCAGCTATATTTTTTATTTAATGTTAATGTTCAAGTTTAAAGTTTGTTTATTTAACCCTGTTAACAATAAACAGGTCAAGTTCTCATACCAACTGTTGTGGATCATTCTAACTAACCCGATTAAGTAGTTGTTCTTGTTAGAGTAATATTGCTTGATCAAACCTTTTCTAACATGACTGACAACAAAATAAGTGAATATGTATAATACGCGCTTGGATCGGATCGGTATCGGCCAAAACTCAAGGCTGTGATATCGGTATCGGAAGTGAAAAAGCTGGATCGGGACATCCAGAAACAAACCCAACTTATATTAAAACTTAAGTTAAATTATTAGACAATAGTGCCCCCTCTGAAGTGACCCTGAGGACCCAGGCTTTAGAGCAACAATAGCAGCTTAGTCCTCTTCATTTGGTGCAGGAAAGTTTTCCCCTCAGCAACTCAAGCCAAACAAAAAATAATTTTGTTTGCCAGCAAATGATTATTGTCATCCTCAAATCCTTTTCTCTTGTAAAAGATAAGACATAGCTACTGTTTGTAACAAAGCATCAAATCTAGCTATCATGCTGCTTTCGTTTTAGTGTAAGCATTAGCTTATGATAGCTGGTAAAAGCTTCTGGGCCGAGCAAGCTGCTTTTAATTACTTCAGTGTGAAATTAAATTAAGAAGAAGAAGAAGAAGATATACTTTATTAATCCCTGAGGGGGAATTCAATGTTTTCACTCTGTTGTCATGAACACACAGGCCTGAAACACACACATGCACAAACAAGGCCTAAATGGAGAGATATCAGAGGGAGGGGGCACCCTGAACGTCAGCGAGCCCAGGAGACGAACTGGCACCTCTCAAGCTACCAGTCCACAGTCTGTATTTGATCCGGATGGGGACTTGAACTGGCGACCCTCTGGTTCCCAACCCAAGTCCCTATGAGCTAATTTCAATTACTAGATCTTATACATCAGATTGGTTATCACTGTTAAGTGAGGCGTAGCAAGCAACAGTAATCAGTGGGCTGTGGGATTTAGCAAACAGACTTTTTCCAAATGGCTTATCTGCACAAAAACATACACCAGTGTTACTCTTATGGACCATTCCTCTGCTTTCTTCTCCCTTAAATCGAGCCATTCTTCTAATCAAACGTGAAATCTTTCAGGTGACGACCTGGGACTGGACCAGAGCGGAGAAAAGCTTTACTGTGTACGAGATAATGTGCAAGATTCTAAAGGTAAGTCAGCCCCTGCTGTTTCATTTCTCAAACGTTTAGAGAAGCAACCCTTCTCACACTGGATACATTGAGAGAATTTAAAGTAGAAAACTGCACTTATATAACTCACTGATTTATTTGCATGTGTTCTACTTCAATCCCTCAGAGACACTCAGGGTTCAGCTCGCATTCTTTCTCTGCAAGTTCGAAGTCACTTTGAATTTAATCGTGAGAATTTGACTGCAATTCATTATCTGGAAACTCATTAAGGCAAATTGGATTCATATAGATTCACATATTAAATCAGATTTAAGTTGACCTCCTCTGCAGCACCGAGTATACTGGGTTACATAAAGCTATAAAAAGATGCATTAGGGTAAACCATCTCGTGGTTCAGCTTACACATTTATGCATTAGCTTCATGTGAGTGTTAAGTAGTGCACTTTAAGCTGCAGCCTTTACTCTGTCGTCAGGGTAAAGAAACTGCCCTTTAGTGTCAAGAAGCTGCATTGCTGCTGCTTTGTCTTCTCTCCGCGTCACTCTTCCCATCTGTACCTGATCAGCATGGCAGCTGTACTGTCTTATTTTAGGACAATGACCTTATGGACAAGAGGAAGCACTGCTTCAGCGTCCAGACGGAGAGCGGAGAGGACATGTTCTTCAGCGTGGAACTGGAGTGCGAGCTGCTGATCTGGGAAAAGGCTTTTCAGATGGCCACTTTCCTGGAGGTGGAGAGGATACAGGTCCGCACCCAAACAGTAGGCAACGTGCGGGGCATTGTGATGATTTTAATCCAGCGCACGGTTCCAGCTCAGTCGTTTTAGTACAGAGATTGATAACGCTCATATGACATTTTCAGCAGAGCAAAAGAGGCTTTTGTGTCCTTGTGTAGCACTTGTGGGTAACATCTTGTTCTCTCATTCTGCAGTGTAAAACATATGCCTGTATCATGGAGAGCCACCTTATGGGACTCACAGTTGACTTCAGCATGGGCTTTGTGTGCTTTGATGCAGCTTCAAAGGTGAGCGTTTGAGAGTACTTCATCATCAATAAAAATATGGAAGTGAGATGCTTTCAGTGGGAGATTTCAGACAACTGGATTGCACACAGTGTGATGAAACTAATCACGATGCCTCAGCCTCATTTTTTTCTTTTTTTGGTGCTGCTAACTTATTCTGCACTGTGTGCATTTTGGGAGTATGAGCACATTTGTTTTGACGGCTATTCCCCCCCAGCTCAAACCTCTCACTCCTTCCTGCAGTTCATTTTGGCCTTTCCCCAAATCTGAGAGCCATGCAGACTACTCCGCTGGTGCACATTATGTGGATGAGCAGGACACAAGCACTGCCATATTGTTCTCTAAGATTTTGGCCCTAATTCCTACAATGTGTAGCAACAATGTCCCCCAAGGATGATAAAAATGTTGCCAGCGTATTGTTTATAGAGAGAAATGCACAAAACACAATCCATATGTAAACTGCAGTTGCACACAATACACTGGGCGGGATTACTTTGTAATTAAAAGCTGCTATTGGCAAAATTCAGAAAGCATGTTTGAATTAGTTTCAATCAGAACAAATATAACTCTGTTCAACAAGTTGAGCTGTAATCTGCAGGCTCGGGATGTGATGTTCAGTCGTGGCTCTACATTTTATCTCTACCGTATTAAGCAAAACAAATTAACTGAAACATATAGAGCAAGGATGACGGTGCCAAGACATATATTTTGTATGATTATTTATGATATTTAAAAGCACAACAGCAAGACAGCTCTGAGTTTGAACCTGCCAGCTGGCTGTAACCTCTCTGTGTGGAGTTTGCACATACTTCTCATGCCTATGGTTTCCTCTGATAGTATAAGTTGGTGTAGATGATGGATAAAGCACTTAATAGCGTGAGCTGAATACTCAGATGAAATGAGCATCCGGTGCGGATAATATACTTCTTTACAAGGACAAGTATTGTCTGAGGAAAATGTGTCAATATCCGTACTCGTGATGAAGGAAAATTCTCATTTGCGTAGCTGCTCTTGTGATCAAAAATTATCTGAAGCTCAATTCTGAGGCTGTTCTGTGAATATTATTCCAATAAATAATAAACATAGCAATTTCTGATCAATCCATATCAATTTCAGGCTTAACATATCTCCAGACGATGTAAACTCCTAAATTGGTTGAACGGATACAAATCAAAGTGTACTCGCTCATGCGTCGCACTTACTGGATATAAATTAAATAATATGTAAAGCAGAACATTTTTATGCATCAAACTGTGGTTTTTACACAGAGCAAACATGCCGCTCAGTAGAGACCCAGAGGTCTGACACCTGAGCTGTTGAATTAACAGGCCAAATCATCAGGTACACATTTGAAAGAGAAAAACAGCAAGCAGAAAACATTAAAGAGTTCATGTGAATTTGCCAATTACCCGCATTAGAGGGAATATGAAAAAAATATGGCCACAACTCAAAGGTAGAAATGTCCTTTTTATGCCTTCGCGCCGAGGATAGCCGAGGCCGGAAGCATTATGTTTTTAGGTTGTCCATCCATCCCATTCTTATGAACACGAAATCTTAAGAACACCTGAAGGGAATTTAATCAAATCTGGCACAAACGTCCACTTTTACTCAAGAATGAACTGATTAGGATTTGGTGGTTGAGGATCAAAGGTCAATGTGACCACACGAAGCAAGTTTTTGGCCATAACTCAAGAATTCATATGCTAATTATGACAGAATTTCACACAGATGTCTTCAGATTTTGCAAAAATATCCACTGAGACTCAACGACGAACATATTTGATTTTGGAGGTCATAGATCAAAGGCCAAGGTCACTGTGACCTCATCCATCTCATTCTCGTGAACATGACATCTCAAGAACACCTTGAGGGAATTTCTTCAAATTTGGCGCAAATGTCCGCAGTTTGAACATTTGTGTCAAGGATCACCTGATTAGATTTTGGAAGTCATAGGTCAAGGTCACTGTGACTTTGTGTCCATCTCATTCTGGTGAACGCAATATCTCAAGAACACCTAAGGGAATTTCATCAAATCTGGCACAAACATCCACTTGGACTCAAGAATGAACTGATTAGGATTTGGTGGTTGAGGGTGAAAGGTCAAGGTCAATGTGACCACACAAAACTTGTTTTTGGCCATAACTCAAGAATTCATACGCTAATTATGACAGAATTTCATACAAATGTCTAACAGGATAAAATGATGAAGTGAAGGTCAAAGGTCAGCTTCACCGTGACATCATAATGTTTTGAAAAAACACTTTTCTGGCTATTACGTCCTAACTCAGGAACAGAAGTGGAGACATTTGGTCAGATACTGAATTGGTGACAGTAGTCTTTGGTGCCGACCTTGAAACTGTGATCGTAAAGATCTCCTGTGCTGCCGGGGGGAGGATGTGTTTGAAGCATCCATATTTCCACAGACATGGATATAAACTGTAAGTGCAACTGAAAAGTACTCCGTGTACCTTAAAAGTCCAGCACTAAACTTTTGCGTGATAGCTACTTGAACTAAAGCAAAATCAAACTTGGATCGAATTTGAAACCAAAAGGCGTCTCATGCACCAAGGTTATGTAGTGAACACAGGCAAACAAATCCATTGTCCTTTCAAATATTTTATTGTTATATCTTGTGGTTTATTTAGCAAACAAAAACAAAGAAATCGTGGCTCCTGCTGCCTCTCTTGCTCTGGTATGAAGTACAAAAGCCCTCCGAGGACAATGCACTCTAAAAATGTTTCACGAATGTCTGCTCTGATTTTAAAACATTTCAGTGAGACTCCCTTTGTATGGAATGTTAAACATTATTTCTTATGCCATAATTAATCAGATTGGCGTCGCAGTAATTATTACAGTGGCAGGAACACTTACAGATACATATTCATGTGAAAGCGGTGCCAGCTGTCTACCTGAGGAGTCAGTCTGGAAACTGTCGTCTGGCTCACTGTGCAGCTTTTGTTTATTCAGTTCAACACTAATTGAATCACTGAAGCTTTGCTATTTCAGGTGAAATAAGCTGTGGCTTGTTACATTTCCCAGTGGCAAAAAATAACACATTTATATCTCACAACAACTTTTATCTGGTTGATCGGCTGACGTGGCCCATTTCTCACTGGATCTACGTGGATTTTTATTGTGAATTATTCATGAAATTGTGACATAAGAAGGAACTCAGTAAATAAAGATTTATGGTTGTGTTTAGGTTGTGTTTTAAAGATTAATGTAAGACTTTTATGACCTTTGTAATTTCTATATTTCAGGCGGTGCTGTGGAGATACAAGTTCTCCCAACTAAAAGGGTCATCTGATGATGGAAAGAGCAAGATCAAGTTTTTATTCCAAAATCAAGACTCCAAATCTATTGAAGCAAAGGTAATTCACCCTGAGAGATGTTTAATGCTGCATGTCAGAGAAAAGGTTATTCAACAAGAATTTCAAAGCAACAAGGTTATAGAAAATAAATTACTTACGTTTGACTTGAGTATTGATTTTCTCTTTCGCCCTCAGGAGCTGGAGTTCTCAAACCTCTTCGCCGTGCTTCATTGTATTCACGCTTTTTTTGCTGCCAAAGTCGCCTGCCTGGACCCGATGTTTGTGGAGAGCCAAGGCACCGCGACCACCACTGGGTTTCCTTCTCTTTCCAGTATCTCATGTAATTCACAGACACCTAAACTCAAATATGCCACCTGACAGGCGCTGCTCTCTCCAGACCCCTTTTGAAAAGGATGCTGAAGTCGTGACTGTGGCCTGAAATGGAGGACAGGAGAACTAAAAAACACTCAAATCATGACATTATTGAGGACAGCTGGGGAATAAAAGACCTCTTTGAGAGTTATATACTTGATATCTATGAAGAAGTTTCAGATTTCTGGGATTTCTGAAATACTTGTGGACCTAAACACGAACCTCTGCTTTGAGAAACTTCACAAAAAGACTCTGTGGACACAAAATGTGTGATTTAAAAAATGTTTTTAAGTGAATTTGTCCTCCTGATCCTCAGACATCCTTATGATCACATCACAAAGAAAAATGCAGTTCTTTTCCCAAGGTAGTCTGCTTTTCTATGTAATTTTATTCAAGGTTTGGAGAGTTAAAATAAATCAGATTTTAGTCTTTTTGTTCCACATCACTTGAAATTCTGCAAGGATTTGTCTGGACACTGGATACGATGACGTAGTATGATAACACTTGCTCTATTTCAATTTCTTTGTGTGATTTTGAGGTGAAAACTTTAACCAACATTCATACTTGAATTAGCAGTAAAATATAATTTCCATTGGAGTGTAATCAGATCAACTAAAAGGTAAACGGTGACACAAAGCTGAATCTGAATTTTGACTAAAATAGAAAAAATACTTCACCTGTAAAATGACTATTCGTATATCAGTTACTCATCGTGTGGTCATTGAATTAATGAACACTGTTTTTGTCTCATGCCTCCATTGTGAACGAAGAATCCAAAAAGGTGAACACTCTTCATGAACTGAAGTCACTGAGGACTGCGTTTAACAACAGCAAAACTATATCAAAACATCCGTTCACAAACTCTCACACAACTCGTGCAGCATAATTCAAGTCTTATTTATCCACACATGCTCAGTACTTCACAAACCAACCAGCCTCAATCCCAACTTGTCAAATACAGATGTTTGGTGAATGGTCCACGGCATCAGACACCAACGCACCGAGGCACCCTTTAGTGGTGGAATGAAACGCACCTGGCAGTGTCATTATTTGATGCTATGGGCAATGACTGTGATACAACAAGTGAGAAAGCACAAGGCAGGCAGGAGGGGAGGTTGATGGGTCAAACAAACTGCGGACTGTCATCTGTGACACTGCTGTTCTTGTCCAGTGGGAAACCTACACTGTCTCAAATCACATACTTCCGTTAGTACACTTCTGTGTAGTATACTATGTGCACTATGTACTCAATGGCGTAGTGCGCGAATTTCGACAGGGTAGTGTTGTCTCAAACCAAACACGGCCGTTGTGCACTTACCAGAAAGGACGACCGCAAATTAGCTAGTTAGCAAACTAGCATTAGCATTTGTGTTATCGTTCGCGGAACCAAATCATTACAGACTGCTAAATTAACCCAATAAACATACTGCTGGCTTATACCCGACAACAGTATACGTGTATTTGTATGATGCAGGGATGTTCATGGTCACACAGTCCTCGGCCGCCATTTCCAGTTTGAAAAGTGGTTCCTCCCCTTCCTCTACATAGCCAAGATGGCGACCATTGAGGGCGAGAAATGTCCGTAGTTCCACACTCAACTTCTTGACCGTTTTGAGTGCACCATCCAGGTACTCATAGTGCACTGCATTTTTCCATACTTCTCAGTGTGAACGCACTTATGCACTCAAAATATTAAGTTCAAGTACAGAAGTATGCGATTTGAGACACAGCACTAAAGTCAATCAAATCATTTTAATAACAACAACAACAATTCAGAGAATGCTTCAGATTACATTAACAAAATGTACAGTGACCGCAATTTAACGTTCATGAAGTAACAACCAAAGCCAGTGGGTTCCCCGGGTCACGGTCACTCACTGGGCCTAGCTTTAGAAACAATATTAAATATCTGGAGAATTATACAAATACACAAGATAGGAAGTGTTTTCAAGGAGCAAAAAGTGAAACCAGTGCCTAACAGAGTAACAATACGAGTAAGATAAGTACACAAGTTACTCAAAGGCGGAGGTAATATATGTAGCCTTCTATGCTGATGATGTATGTCTTGTGACGTCAGTAAGGAAAGGACCTATTTTGAGGCAAACCATGATGGGTTTTTTTCTGAACCCAACCATGTGGTTTTGTTGCCTAAACCCAAGGAAGAAAACCTAAAAACAAAGTCTTTACCTTTGTTCTAAATGTATTTTGAAGAGGGACTGTATGCATTTAACAAGGGGTAATTGTTCCTTTACTGTGAAAACGTACATCTATTTTGAAAACACAGTGTATGTGTTATGAGTGAAAATTGACACACCGTCCCTGAGCGTCCAAAATTGAGGCTGGAAGGCTACTTACTTGGTCATATTTTGACGTGTAGGGCGAGTTGGGAGTGAGAATGTGTTGCCCAATCACATGTATTTGTGCTATGCTACTCGGCCATGCATGAGACTGTTTTTATTCACTTTAAATCATATGTTTTCACAAAAGTGCATGTGTTTGGGAAGTACTGAGCATACGACTGGATAATGAGACTTGGATTATACTGCACAGGCTGTGTGAGAGTTTGTAAATGGATGTTTTGATATAGTTTTGCTGCTGTTGAACATAAGCCATGGTCACTTCAGTTGATAAAGAATGTTTGCCTTTTTTTGGATTCTCCGTTCAGAAGAGAAAAACAAAGTTTTCGTTATGAATTCAGTGTAACACACGGTGAGTAACTGATTCACAAATGGGCATTTTGCAGGTGAAGTATTCCTTTAATTACACAGACGTTTGCTGGCAGCAGTGACTGAAATGAACACTTTAGATGTATTTGTGTATGAATATACTGAGTACCCTCGTTTATTTTTCTCTGTATATGAAGTATACCTGCAGGTTATGGTCAGAATATAACCATTTCCTGGTGTATTGGATAGAAAGGCTGAATGAAGGTGTAGTTTTTACTGTATGGATGAAAGAATGACACTTTGATAATCACCATCCACACTACCATTATCTGACAATACAACTCTAAAGATGATTAGAAAACACCTCCCATAATGTTTATAGCTTTTTATCCCCAAAACTGGATTATGTAAATAAACACTGACATTCAGATGAACTCAAAGAGTTATGAATTATGGCGATTACTTGAGGGATTACTTGTAGGGATTATGGCATTTGTTAATTTGATGTGTACCGGAGACGACCAGGTAGATAGCTCATGACCTGGTGCTCTTGTCATCATTTACTCTATGGACCAATTCAGAAGAATAAAATCAGCTATGGTGTATTTTTGGAATATTTTATCCTTGTTTTTTTCCTTCAGCTTGTAAATATGAAGACTTTTCACTGACAATAACGAAACACACGGCGAGGAAAACAGAAATATGTAGCGTCATGGCCTCCAAAGGTTTGAGATGCCCCTTTAAACCTCACTCTGCATTAAACTGTTTATAAATGCAGCAGAGTGACAACTAAACTATCATATTCAAAAGAGTTCAGGTCAATTAGCGCAATTAGCCATGCTCTTACCTTCCATTTACAGAGTAGACTCCAAACAGAAGAGGCCCGTGGGTAAGTAAACTCTAGAGGATAGTAAATTAAATGGGGTCAGTAAAGTGCTTTGTACTGTGCGGGCCTGTTAAGCTGACATGAGTGTCTGAGGGAGACTAATGGTGGTGCAGTCTATGCAAAGAAAGTCTGAGTGACGCGTTTGTGCTTTAAAATGATCTCGGTTGCATATACCCTTATTACACTGGACCTAGAGAGTGAGGTTTATTTTATTTTTTGCAGATGTTTTATTAACAAATATGCTGTGTAATAAATTAATAAATAAGACCTTTTATAACATGGCTCATGTGTGGTGGCTTTTATTTCTCATGTGTGGGTGTTCCACTAATTTGACGTATGTGTAGTGTGTTATGATTGGACTTTAAAGTGTGCCAGATCCAGTGTGTAAGATTTAAGGGGATTTAGTGCCATCTAGTGGTGAGGATTGAAGATTGCAACCAGCTGAAAATTCTCCTGGTTAAAATTCCCTCAGTGTTCATTGTTCTGGAGGTTTTCAGTGGGAGGTGAATTAACCACTGAGGTCTCTTCCTCTTCTAAACAAACGGAGCAGGTGATTTAAACCTGTAAGAACACTTTATAAAGTAATTTCATGTTACAAATCAGTGTTTCTCCTACGCTGTAATGTCACCAGCCCAGCACCTGCTAATGTGTGCTCACCTACTTTCTCTGATAACTCAAGATCCAGCTGTATTCCGAGAACGCTCTCAGAGAGCTCCTAACTTAGCCTTAAAGCTTTTAAGGAGTCCTAGCGTAGGAGTGATTTCGGAAAGTTCTCAGGGGAACTCTGAGCAAGGAAGGTAAGGGGGTGTGGTTGACCCTGTTGCTAGGTGTGATGCATTCCTTTAACAGATGTGATGGGTTGTCACAGACATGCCCTTTTGTGAGGCTGCAAGGTGTGGACACCTAGTGGAAATGAACTGAACTGCTGACTGTGAAAGTGTCATTGTTAGGGCTCATTTATGCTCCCTTTACGTACGAAAATGTATACGTCCGTTTCAAGCAATGTTACCGTCACTGCCCACATACTTCCATGCGCCCTTTACGTTGGCATGGATGTTAACCAATATATCCACCAGGAGGCAGCCCAGCGTCAAAAGTTTATGACAACAACAAACTCAAAAACAAACATGGCGACTGTGGAGGAGATATTGATAATGTACCTATTGCATAAAAGACAAAAACAGAGGCAGCGTTGTAGGAGGCGGTGGTCGGTGAGGCCGTTAAATACATCGCGACTGGAGGACGGAGAATTCTTTTCTCTAGTACTGCCGATGAGAGAAATTAAGAAATTGAATTGTTATTTCTTCTTCGTGTCTCACTAGAGCTACGTATCGGGTAGTGACAGCAACACTGCCCCCACAGTTCCCGGTGGTACTGCTCCGTTTGGTCCGTATCCGTAAGCTTTATGGAAACGTGCAGAAATACGGACGAAATGAACGCAGAACACGGACAGAAGGCTCCATCCGTATCCGGATCCGTATTCAACGTTGAGCATAAATGAGCCCTTAGTGTGATCACTCTGCTGATGGAAGGTTGAGACAGTCCCGACTCATCACTGCTGCACTGTTGCATTTTCGCAGTTTTCCAAATATCTTAGTGTTGTGATCATTTTATTTCTGGCGTGGTGATGTGTTCAAGCACACATATTCTCCCTGCACCATCAAATCTGTAGCATTTCATTAACTCACTGTCATCCAGTGTTTGGAGAATATTCCTCCAACTTCTTCGTCTTTCCACCATTTTCTCCTCTGATTAAGAAACTCTTAAGCCTCTTAAAAGTTCTCCTCTCTACTCCAAACAGTTCTTCACCTTAGGAGCTCTTTTAAAGCCTAAGATGCTTTGTGAATAACTTTTCTTTTAGCTTCTTTACCAGGACTTAGTCTTAATTTTAAGGGGAAATTCTAAGAAAATATCATAATTCAAGGAATTGTCTTTCATCACAAGGAGCAACTCTTAGTACTAAGAAGCTTTGTGGATCAGCCACAGATGGGCAGGAGGTTTTTACTGGGAGCCGAATTGTCTGCAGAGGTTTCTTTCTCTTTAAAACAAACAATCCTGGTGATTTAAAATGGTTGAAACACTTAATAAAGCAGTTTCATGTTAAGAATGTATGGTTTGTCTGTTCTGGGCTACTGAAGAAATACGGCAAATACACCATGTTAGACTCTATGCACAAGGACCCGCTCCCTATGTGAGTATAAATGGCTCAATCTAAGGTAACAAAAACATGACAGTTCTCATTTTCAGGTGATTATACACTGAAGAAATAATACTTATATTCCATCTCTGCCAAGATATCCTTCTAAATTCTACACACTGAACCTGTAAATGGCGCTGTCTTCAACCTGCTGATTTGCTGATAATGATAGATAAGTATACAACTAAAAATATACTTGACTACACTGAAAAAAAGAGTTTGACATTTTGAAAAACACACTAATTCACTTTCTCACTAGATGAGAAGATTGGTAATGATCTTCTCTAACTCTCGGCAAAAAAATGAAATAAGTTCCCGAGATGCTGAAGTATTGCTTTAATGACATGAAGGCAAAGACTTCAAATATACTTGACTGAGACTACACTTACGTGAGACACCATTAAATTCTACTTGGGTCTATTTAAATAATTTAATTTGTAGACATGATATATCTTCAATGTTCTCAAACTGATTTTTAAGTATGATACTGATATATTTAAATACATGGTAAAGTTTGTAATTATTGCAATAAAGTGTAGTTAAATACAACCTAAGGTTTCTCAGAAGTAGCAGTCTACGTCAAGTTTAGACGACTATGTGCAGGAGATAATCAAATACAGTTACTGATACAAAGTAGTTCACAAAGTATATGATCGAATGACTGTCTGCATGATCTGTCTATTTTTAAGAGACCATGCAGCTGTGGATAACACTACACTATCTCTCAAACAAAACACTCCCCATTTTTGTAGTGTAGTACTTAATTTTATTAGTTACATTTTTATTTGCATTGTTACGTGCCAATTTATCTTATTGTCCGTTAATTTATTTTTGAAACGTTCATAGTGTAAAATTGGTGTTTGTGTTCTGTCAATTTGTGACTGTGTGCTTTTGTATATTTTGAAAAAATGAAATAAAATATTTAACAACAGAAAAAGTAAGAGTAAAAACAAAAGTGTCATGGAGGAGTCATGACAGGTTTCACCTTGTGGGAAGAGAACAAAAGAAAGGAGATAAGTCAGCTGCAGCAGAGAAGAGGCTGAAGGTGTGTCTGTTCACCTGTCTGTCTGTCTGTCTGTCTGTCTGTAGCTGCAGGAGGACATGGAGCTCCACATAGTTGAACGTGTGAGCTCATTGGCCAGGTGATGGGGGTGCTCAGGTGTGGTCGCAGCAAGGATGAGTCTTGTAGCTTATGCACAGTTCGATGATAAGCCTTATATCTCTTTAAAAAAAAAAGTTGCATCACCGGTTTACTGCACCACCTGGGGGGCACGTGAAGTGACCCACATCAAACACACCCACGTGTTGCGTCACTAACAGGTGCGCGTTTTGTCTGACTAATTGCTAAATGCGCTTTCAGAGCGATAATGGATCCTCCAGCAGTAATTTATTAATTCACTCGGGAACTTTTACCTTTGTTGAGGTGTGTGACAGCAGGAAGTCTTTCAGCTCATCATGTTTGGAAACTTTATGTAGTTACAGTGCGATAGAGAGGAAGAGTGGACTAAACATGGATCAAGGAAACCTAAATGATGTGGATTGGGAATGAAGACACAGAGAAGTTGCACCTGGGGCAGACTGTCCAGGACTTCGCGGTGCACGTGGCTCACAGAGTGTCCTCACACAGGTGAGTACCATAAACACACTCATGGTGATGTTGAACTTTCTGCAGAGGAGGACTTCAGTGTTGCTAGGGGCAACGTAGCGTTGTGCACGTGCGTGTGTGCACTAAATGTGTAAAAAAAAAAAAAGTGCAGGTCTGTTTTTGTTTAATGTGTGCAGGGCCACTCCTAGACTATTGGGGCCCCAAGCAGGATTTGCTTTAGGGGCCCCTTTCTTGTGGCACTGAGCCAACTTGTGTATTGTGAATGTAAGTTTAAGCACCCATAATGTAGAAATAAGCATTTAAAAAGTGGGCTGCAGTGTTTGCAAACTGTTGAATAGCTTGTGCAGATGTGTTCCAGTTTGTGGTGACTTCCTGGTTGTTCTTTTTATTAAGTTAAATTTGTTTAACTTGTTATATCTAATACAGCCACAAAATGTGATTTTGTTAGTGTGTGGCTTGGAGTGCTTGTTTCATAGGGGACAGTAAATTACTTATTTTGATTTTATTACTTAAATTGTCTGTTAGGCCTGTCTCTGGGCATGTTGTTTGTCATTATTTGTTGGCAAAAATGGCACAAAATGTTGTCAGTTTGTGTTTAGGATGGAATTTTTATTTCATTGCCTTTTGTTCGTTTAAAAAATAAAATAAAATTGTCCTCGACCAGGGCCCCAAAGAAACTGCTTTGATCGCTTAAAGTGTTGGGTCGGCTCAGTGTGTGTGTGTGTGTGTGTGACTGGTCACGATGTGTAGTTTATACTGATGCTATGTCTGTGCTGTCTGCTTTGCTGCTGTTTTATGTTGCTGTTGATTTTACAAGAAGTGTCAGCTTATTTAATTTATGTGGTTTAATATTGCTTGATGCGCCCGCCCTGGTGTCCTGCTACTGTTTCTCTTTGTCGTCTGTCATGTTTGTGTGACTGAGTTTTGTCCTCTGTGCTGTGTTGTAATGATAATCAGTTGTGTGCAAAGTGATGTCTGTAAAGAAATCTATGTCTGGTTGTGACAGAGGGGCTCTGTGCTTTGATGTGTGGTCTATAGCCTGTGCTAGTGTCATGTTAATGCACTTTTTTATATCATGGGTCAAGGTGATCATATTTAACATCATCATCATGTACATTTTTTTCTTTTACTTTAGTAAAATGTCTTTAAAGTAACAGTCTTGTACTTGAGTAGAATATTCTAGTACTCTTTCCATGCGTGACTACACTGCACATTAAGTTGTACCTCTCATATAGCTCTAATGCATACACACAGTGCAATGTTAGTGTTAAAAATAATAAAATATGACCCTGAGGATGTCGTCTTGGTGTCATCAGGTTTATCCTAGCCTGGGGTTAAGATTTAAAACCGCAGGAAACCTGCATGTTATGCAAGAAGCTATTGAGTTGCACTATAAAAACAGCTGGATCAGCAGCTTCTGTTTCCATCAAAACATTATTTTGCTCATGTTACCTCGCTGTTTCCTGCAGTCAAAGGTGGGAGAGTTATGTCAGACATCAAGCCCATAACACTATAAATTATTAATGCACATGGCCTTGGGTTTTATGTGCAGATAAAGGCCTGTTTACTTGTTTCAGGTCGTTGCGGCAAATCCACAGATCTGTAAGAAAAGCCATTAAGTGAGGGTCAATGGAAACTCTTTCTCTGTGTTATCAATAAAACGTAGCAGTGACAAAAACAAAAAAGGTCATTGCACGCTTGCCAAGAATGCCAGACTGGCACTTTAACTGCTGTTTGTGCTTCCTATCTGCTCGCAATAACGACTCATTTGACTCCTTGACCACGTCGCACGTCGGGGAACAAAACCATCTGACAAAACAAGACACACACACACATTCTCTCACACACACACAAAACAGTTACAATGATTAGAGGAGGCATAATGTGATTGTGACCTTTATTTTGTGCCAAACATTTACGGAGAAACAACACATTTTCAAGATGAACTGCACACACTATGAGAAATCATCCTAGGCCTGATAAACAGTAACAGAACTGTTTTGGCTCTTAACAAATTAACTTAATATAAAAGCACAGAATTGGTTATGACTTGGTCTTTACCGGGTGCCATTTTTGTAGTCGAATCTCATCCACATTTAACGTAATCACAGCAGTCCCATTAACTTTGGTGCAAGGCGTGACCTGAGAGTCGAGGTTGTAGGTCCCCTGCTTTCAATATTTAATGTGCTCTCTAATTAGCAATTACATTTTAGATAATGGTATATAAACTTTTGCATGCCTGTGATCGCTCATGAGAATTTTAATGGATACTACGCAAATCAAATGGGACTATGTTGTTATTGATAATTATGAGCTGGGAAATTATTCCATTATTGCTTACTTGCAAAGCTTTCCGATGAATGTAAAAAAAGAAATAAAACAAAAAACCTTACATAAAGTAAATGTTACCTCTTCACACACAAAAACTACTAATAGAATAATCACTCCCGTTTTCAAACAAAATATTTTTCATTACACCAGAACAAAATGAAGACCTATAGCACTAATATATCTTATCTATTTAACAGACAGCAGTGGAGTTTTGATCTACAGAGTTCCCAGTGTCAAGATACAGTACAGCAAGAGGGCGCTACAACAAACCAAATGCAAATTAAACTGTATGCAGAATCATATGATAATACATATATATCACTTTTATATTGAATAGAATTAATATCAACAACATTCAACTCAGCTTTTGGAATACTAAATGACGCATTCAAAGTAAGATGAACGAAATCTTCAAAGTCTGTGTGACTGTAAAGCATGAAGAAAAAGTGACATCTATCAGTGATGTGCTGTTTTTCTTTTTTTCCGCCTTGGAATGTTTTTTTGTAGAAATATACCATCGTTTGGGTAAATCTGCTGTGCCAGGAAGCTCACAGAAGTCCTAATGTGATGGGGTATGTTGGCACTTAAAAGCCATCACTATCAGGGAAGTTCTGCAAGCAAATTGTACTTTGATTAAACAGGATTTACATTACAACAAGTCCAGTCCACTGTACAAATTATATTCTTTTTTTTTTTTTTCACATGAGGACTGCGACTTAAGGTGCTTTGTTGGACACGTCTAAAGTCCAGGATACAAAAGGCTTCAAAATCCTCAGTGATTCTGATTTGCATTGCTGTTGATAAAAAAAAGCAGTACTATACAGAATTTGAGATTTGTCTCAAGGCCATCTAATTGATTAAAATTTAAACTCTTTTCTCCTTTAGTCAAAACATTTCCGCACTTGATCACCTGGGACATCACCTCCAGTGACCATAAGATGTGAAGTAAAGTCAGGAAACACCCAACACATATACAGTATATTCATGCATTATTGACAAACATCTCCCCTTTACCAGTTCCCTCTAAAGCAAAGCTGAAAATGTGACCCACCAGTGAACACCCGTCATCGGTTTGATCGCTATCCCAAACCTCTGATATGATTAATCAATATACTATTCGCATCAACAATGGAAGGGAAATCATGGAGAGGAGAGGGCCTACAACACCTTATCATATCAAGTAGGATGTCGGTTACTCGTATGCAAAGTGAGGAAACAAGTATGTAAACACCCTGTAGAAAAAGTTACATTAAAAGGTGCCCTGTAGAAAAATGAATCCTATCTCTGAATGATCTCTCGTAATAAGAAGGTACAAAACACGTAGACTGGAAACGAAATATCAACAAGAGTAATGACATAAGTGCCCAATTCATGATTATGCAAGAATGTCTTACTCTTTAAGAAGGTATACTATGCAGGATTTTCCTATGAAACAATGTATATAGTCTTATTCCTCTCAATCATCACTCGTGACCTACTACAAGTGTGTAGCGGTGTATTAATCTGCAGAGACTCTGCCGTCTGCCTGTATTTTCTTTCTATTTTGCTGTGTTCGAGGCATTCCTCAGCACAGCGCACAAGTGAGGTCGGGACTTTATAAAAAGGTGGCGACCAGGTAGTAGCAGCATGCATCCGAGAAGAAGCTAAGAAGATCGTGGAGGAAAAAGTATCGCGGGGGAAAAAAGACGCAACTATAAAGAGGGGAAATGCTAAGTATGCAAAGCTCGTTCTGAAGTGAAAGTAAATCTGTGGTTAGCCTTAACTTTAACTTAAACTGACGAGCACTTGAGGAGGGGATGGGGATGAAAGGCAATGTAGAGTTGGCCTGTTTTCTGTTGGACAGGTAGGTGCTGCAGTTAGCTTAGTTAGCATGCTAAAGTATCATTACAACAAATAATGTTCCTACAGTAGTCTGCAGTGTACGCACAAGCTGTGTAGGGAGGAGTGGCCAAGCTTGAATGTTATTTACAAACTACAGATGTCAGTTTTGGTTCATTTTGCGTTCAACAGCCCTAAACCCACGAATGTGGGAAAAACCAGAGGCCTTTTATCGAGTCTGGTGCTCCATTGTGCTCCATTTAGAGCTGCATGTTGAAGCGCTTTTCATGTATAGATGGTGAAATTTTTTTGTTTTGTGTTATAAAAGTTTGGCCTTCTATTTTATTTTCTGTTGGCTTTGCTGACGACAGCCGGCTAGCTGTGCTAACATGCGGAAACTGCCACTGCCCACCCTCCGTTCTCCACTGGTTAGCTAACAGAGCTGGCTAGCAGCACCACTCATATAGCGACTAATGCTAATATGCTATTCCAAAGGTGAGATGTGTTGCTAAAGAAACATGGTAGCCACCCTTAAGTGCTCCCCAAGATCACCCCGGTGAGTAAGCAGCTTCATTTTGAGCGCCTTTAGCATTGTTAACTATGCTATCAACACTAGTCATGCTGACACTGCTAACACTGCTAACAATGCTAAATGGTGACCTGAAGGGAGACTGGAGTGACCTGGGGGGACACTGGAGGGTCGGCACCAAGCCCCCAGGAAGTGCGCCAGACTTTGAGGCCAATTTTCATAGTGGCCTAACAGTGGTACTGCAATATTTGGGGCTTGTCACATGATGCTCTGCAGACCATAAAGACTTGTTCCCATTGACTTACAAGGTAAAAGAGACACCTGTATACAGTCGATACTTTTTCTTTTAGCATCACAACCACTGCAAAATTTCACTTTCAGGATTTGATTCACTCTGTCCGATATCACTTTGAAAGTCTTGTGCCTTGGTCGCACTCGGCCGCGGATCATCAGGGTAATAACATATGTAGCAGTTGAACCATTTTGGCCTCATGCACCACTGAACAACTCTCATAGGAATGTACCGTGTTCAACACTGTACCCAGTTCTCCTTAAACATCCATGTTAGGCAAAATGTTTCCACAGCAACACTGTCGGGTGGAGACAGCATTACTAGCGCTAACTGCCAAATGATTGGCGCTACTAGCTAGCTCCCACCCAACCTGAGTGGTGAGCAAAATTAACCTATAGACCAACATGCGTAACCGGTCAAAAATATTCTTAACCAAATAATGGTTAACCATTGACATCCCTATTACAACCAGTAACCGACACTTCCTGCAGAGTATACCTTTGACTCAGAATGGGAGGATGTGGCCTTATTTACCCTTAGGTGTCTTTAACTCCTTTTCTGGTGACCATTAAATCATCAGACGCTGATTGTAAGTTAAAGCTTCTAAAAAGGCTGCAATAAAAGTCTTCATCTTAGCATGATCATATTTTAACAAATATAATAAGAACTTTGTTTTTTTATACAATTTTTTATATCTGCACATTTCTGCAGAAATCCTGACATTGTGATAAAATCTGAATCTCAAAACGGGCTTCTGAAACTATGTCCATTTAGTATACTTTTTACATCGTTTTTTGATATACAAATCAAAAGAAAATGTCAATAAAAACTAACTTGTGACAATCATAACATTATTATCCAATATTATCTATGACGTCTCGTTCTATTACAGTTTTGCCATCAAGATTTAATGGAAATAATGCTACATTTGTACTGAAAAGGGTGAAGAAAAGCATCTCAGCAGGCGCTGCACCCAGTAAGAGTGGATATCGAGTTAATCAGTCATTTCTCTCTGTAATACAGCAAATATGTCTTAAGTGACTCAGGCAGTGGTAACGCCATTATTTGGTCTCTCAACATGTTCACTTGCTTGATGATTTCAATGTCGCCAATGTCTCTTTCCTCCTCCTCCTCCACTTCCTTGTGTTCCTCCTCAGTGTGCTCCTCCTCCTCACTCTCCACCATTTGGGGGATCAGCTGGTTGCCTACAAAAACGTAGGTGCTGATGCGTCGCCGTCGGCAGCGCCTGCGTTTGCGCTTCTGGGGAACTCTTTGCACCATCCCCTTCCCCTGGCTGTCCTCGTTGGCCAGGTTTCTCAGAGTGCGGCGGATGTAGATCCGAGACAGGTCCTGAAGGCTGCGGACAGTCACTGGGGCTGAGGACAAATAGAGATGACACAGTCCTTCAGGGCAATGCGCCACAACAATAAGAATAGTCCATACAACTGCACCAGTCCTTCAACTAGGGCAGCATAAACAAGTGAAGCTGTCAGAGAGAGAACTGTGTCTCAGTATTTCAAGGAAAAGGGAACAACTGGCTCTATGGAGCAGCTGCAGGGCGAGCTTCTAATGTCAAAGCGAATACTGCTGCAGGAATTGTCTCGTCACATCACTTTGAATGTACTGTCTGACTTTGAAATATTGCCTGCTTTACACTTCAAGACCGGTTAGGCATAATAAAACACAAAGTTTTTTTGTTTTTGTTTTTGTTTTGCTGAGACTGGAGAACTTACGCAGCTGGACAGCGTCATGCTTCTCTCCATCAGCTCTGCTCTGCTGGACCAAGGGGGCAAAGGACACCGCCAAGATGTTTTTGCTCTCCCATGTGCACTGGCCAGTCCTGGTTATCTGGGTCAGCTGCATAAAGAGACAAAACCTGAACTCAACACTTAAAATAAAATGTGAAATACTGTGTGACACTGGGGAGCAAGAACTCAGGGCCTAAACCAGAAGAGTTTCTCCACAATATATATATTTATTATTGCTTACTGTGCATTTTTGGGAATTTGCCACCTGAGTAGAGATGATTCTTTTGGGGACGTGTCTGTTTGATTCTCTACAGATACACTGTTGCAATTATCTCTGTATAAATAAAAGTGTTTGCTTATTAAACATTCACACCTCTAATGATGTTATTCCAAAATCCACCTGTTCAGTTCACAGTGTAAAGATAAATCGTGCCCCTGGAGGAGACATGAGCACCCTTACATTTGCATACATGCTGTTGTATCAAACTGGTGCATGAAACTCTTTCCACACCTGCTTTGTACGTGAGCAAATTACTGCCAATGGGCCTAAAGAACAATGTTAACAGGCTTTGACTCAAGTCTGAGCATCAACAAGACAGTGAAATTGCTTTTCATAGGCAACGACCTTTCCAAAAGTCCAAGGTGACGTCTTAAAATGTCTTGTTTTGTCACACACAGTTAGTTATTAAGTTTATTATAATGTAAGACTATGAAAAGCACTGACATTTGAGAAGCCAGAGCCTTAAATGTTTGTCATTTTTGCTTGGAAAAATGACCGAAACGATTCTTCAATTTTTAAGAGTGGCCAATTAATTCTGCCAATTGACTAATTAATGATCCAACTAACCGTTTAAGTTATACTACACAGTACATCATCACATCACCCACCCCTATCAAACGCATCATCAATGTGAGAGAGAAAATGTGAGATGTGGTCCTGAGGAATCGACAAATATCTGGTGGCTCAGGCCATAACAAGTAATTACCAGTCCACAGCATGACGGTTATCAAAACACAATTAAAGCACATGACGCTATGGATGCATAGTAATAAAGGGAGCGTGTGTCTTAGGGGGAGGTGTAGTGGTTTCGGGGGAGCATTCAAGTGGCACACAACAGGTCCATTAATATCAGCAGATACTGAAGCTGCCTTGAAAGCAAATGTACGGTTTATCCGATCATAGTCATGTTTAATGTACTTCATTTAACACGATACTGCTCTTTTTTCTTTCGATAAAGCCTTAATATAGACGTGTACATTTTTTTTCTATTTAAACTGGGCACGTTAAAATTGTATCTTGATTAAGGGTCATAAATGCATTCCTGAGGATACACATTAAGATCCTTTTTATGTTATTCCTACCTTTTAGATAGAACTTTTGTGGTCACCATAGGTCATAACACATCCTCGAAAACTCAGATTACCTGTGGTGTACCGCAAGGTTCAATTTTAGGTCCAATTTTATTTTCTATTTATATGCTTCCGCTCGGTCAGATCATCCGCTGCCACAATGTGTCTTTCCATTGCTATGCGGACAACACACAGATATACCTCCCGCTGAGACCGGATGACCCAAGAAGCCTAGCTGCTGTGTTAGATTGTCTCAACGATATCAACTGTTGGATGGCCCAAAACTTTCTTCAATTCAATAACTCCAAATTTTGAAATCATACTGTTCACTCCCCCAAACTGCACCAGTCCCATTGAAAATAGCCTTGGTCCCCTGTCTGTTAACGTCAGATCCGCAGCCAGAAACTTAGGAGTAATATTCGATCCAGACCTCAACTTCCAACCTCATATCAATAAAGTTGTCCAGTCCTGCTTCCATCAGTTAAGAACTATTTCCAAAATCAAACCCATGCTCCCACATTCTGACTTAGAAAAAATAATCCACGCATTCATCTTCTCCAGACTCGATTACTGTAACTCACTCCTCTCTGGCATGAACCATAAATCACTCTCCCGCCTCCAACTGGTCCAGAACGCAGCAGCTAGGCTTCTTACTGGTTTTAACAGATGGCATCACATCACCCCAATCCTGGCTTCCCTCCATTGGCTCCCTGTGCATTTTAGAATTGATTTTAAGATTTTACTGATCACTTTTAAAGCCCGTCTGGGTCTGGCCCCAAGTTACATAGCAGAAATGTTGACCCCATATGAGCCAGTACGCAGCCTTAGATCCTTAGATTATTTTATTCTATTCCTTTTAATTGTTTATTCTTTGTTATTCTGTTGTCATTATGCAATGTTGTCTTTTTATCCATCTATTTTTTTGTTTCTAGTATTTACAAATAATAGTTTTATTGCCTTTATTGTTCTTATCTCTTTTAACATTCTGTCTTTATCATTCTGTCTGTGTTTTGCTTAGCTTCACCTCAATTTTAGCTTAATTTTGTCCTGCTTTTGTTTGCCCTCACTGTTTTGACTCTCTGTTGCTATAGATATCCTGCGTTTGCTTTGTTTGTCAAAGCACTTTGTAAACTTTTGTTTTTAAAGGTGCTATATAAATAAAGTTATTATTATTATTATTATTATTATGTTGTTGTTCTTGAGAGCATCTACCAGCATAAACATAAAGACAGTATATCTGAAGATGACATCTATAGCATGCAGTGCATTACATTAGAACTATAGAAATGGAATGACAGTAGAACAAACATTCTTAATCAAATCAGTATTGCAGGATGATGGCGGACATTTCTATGTGCACTGTTGCTGTTGCAACCATCGTAGCCAGCTAATGTCCATAGAAACATACGTTTTGACAAACCGACTGGCAGTAAATCGCAAACTCAGGTTTTGCAGTACGACGACCAAGCAGTTGAGTAGTACTTTTCAAATAAGCAATCCATTACTTTTAAAACATGACTATATTTGTAATTTCCCTGTTTCTTTGGCTGGGCGATATGAACTCAAATCAAAATTGCAATTTTTGAACATTTTACCTTGAGTACGATTTTGCTTTTTGCCCTCAGAGTTCATTGACAAGGTCTGTACTGTAAATATGCTCAACTACTACAGCTAGGATGTTTCCTCTAATGAAAGAGTGCATATGTTATCTTCTGATTTAAAACAATTGAAGGAAACGCACAGATGAGCTGTTTATGGTTATTTATTGAATAATATGATATTTTGAATACTGCGTGGCCTTTGTAAATGAGTTGTGTTATGGAGAGCTGCTTTGTGGAGGCACTTGTTGCTGGCCGCTTGTGAGTCTCTTTCTTTTTTTTTTTTAGTTGTGCACGGTTCATATTCAGTAACGTGATTGTGCTCCAGGTGCTGAAACATATTGGTGGTGTTAAAAACAATTTTCCGCAGTGTTCACATTTTATTTCTTTCTGTTTGGTGTCGTCTTTACAAAATCCAAAATGAATCCAAATGACGGACATGGCATTTCTCTTTGGTACAAGCTGCTCTAGTTGCTCAGTTGGCTCGGTGTTTGAGTTCTCCATGTTGCTTCCAGGTCATGGACTGGACGGGGCGGAGTCACATGACTACAGTCGTACATTTTTAAGGGGACAGTATATGAACACACACACTTGGGTTAAAAAAAAAACGAAATTACTGACGTGGGCAAGATTATGTCGGTTAGAGGTTCTGAATGTTGGGTTCGATTGATTTTCAATTAATTGCCCAGCCTTAGTTGAAACATGATGTTATGTTACTGTAGCTGCCTCTGAAGAAAAACTGAGAGCCGCTGCTCAGTGGCTGAGAGGCAGAGACCACGGGGATGAGCATCATGCATATCAGAGTTTTTTTTACATCTAACTCAGTGTTTTAAAGGTTCATTTTGACTAAACCAGAGTTGGAGACTGTTTAACTAACTAGATGAATAACAAGACTAAATTAGACTGTTTCAGTGTGTTTTATTTTGTTTCTGTCGACTTTACATGAAATGAGTTAACAAGGCAGTTAAGCTGAGGTTAAAGTTAGTCGGGGGAAATCAAGAAACTTGGATTGGATAGGTGTAAGCGTTGGCCAAACATAGTTCTCAAACTGTTGACTGCGACACTTGACGGCCCTACTGACGTGTGTTGTCACCATAGCAACGAAAAACTATCACCAATTTCTTTTGTCCTACTCAAATGACCACAGCAAACAGTTCAATGCTCTTTCTACTTTATCTACCTCTATGATTCCAACTATATATGACAAACAAGATGAGTGGTACTTCTTCACATTAGTTCCCAGCCATGTCTTTGAAGATACTCAATCATACGGTACGTCAGCATGTTTAGAAAGCTCTGTTCTCCTCATACGACACGTTTCATGTTTGTGTACTCTGGAGAGTAATTTTACAGAGCTCTTCTTTTTTGGTGGTAGAGAGCTGTGGCTTGGGACTGATGAAAGGCCACAACAAAGACGACAAAAAAAAAGCTGAAATTATTAGCATTAGCGTGGACATGCGTAAGTGGATTTGGCTTGCAGGGCTTTCATGCTGTTTAGATCTTACAAAGTTTTCTGATCAAAATTATGTGTAATTATTTTCTCCGTCATGATTCATAAGTGTGTGCAGGCTGTTTTCGTTTTCACTAAAGCCTTCTACCTTCTTTAAAAACAGCATACCATTTGACTGATTTCTTTTAAGTATATTGCACTCTCTGAACTCCAGAATACACTGAGGCCTTAAATAACTGACAACATAATCCAAATATCTAAATCTCGGGTCACACTTTTGAATCTTAGTCAAGCTTTGCTGCACTTCAGCTCCTTTTCCCTTTAAATTGCTTAAATTGCCCCAAATCCTTGACCATGAATCTGTCAGGTTCTCACTGGAAAAAGTTCTTACCAACTATTTTCTCCACCACCTCCCCAGAATATTCGAAATGCCAGCTTACATGCCCCACAGTCTGTCCACACTCACACACCCACCATTTTAAATAAAACATTTATTTATACAGTCCCGTGTGTGCTCAAATCCAGGGGCAGTTGTGGCTCAATAATGCACGTGAAAGTTGCATAACCACTCTTGTAGGTCAAAGCCATTTTACCGTGTTTTCCCTCGTTTGTTAGCATTTTGAATAGCAACCACGATGTGTTGATTCTGTATCACTGTGAAGTCTCGCAGCACTTACCTGATCCTCTATTGGCATCACTAGAATGCCTCCAATTTTGAGCAGTACTTTCATGTAATTTTCATGGTCTTTCTGGACTCCGGCGCCGCAATAGATGCGATCGTATTGGTGACTGTCGGTTGAGATTTCAAGGCAATTCCCCACCACAAAGACAGGCTCACAGATCTCAAACCTGTGAAAGAATAACAAGTATAGTGGAAAAAATGCATTAAGCAACACTGGAGAACAGGTTTTTTTTTTTTCTTTCTTTCACGCTCATCCTCACATTTGTGAGCTGTGACTGAATTATGCAGATGAGATGAGTATAATTAGAGAGGTTTAAATGTATTTAATTTGCAAGACAAAGTCTTATGGTCCACAACACCAAAACCAGCAGGTAAAACTGCCTGTAGTGTGAACACATACGGTTTTTGTTTAGAATACGCTAATAATCTAATAAGGCTCGCTATTTAAGACCTTATATCTTTTGTTAATTAATTGTTGTTTTTAAACGAAATAAACAAACATGATATAACATTAGTGAGTTTTCAAGGTGCTGGTAGACAGATTCGGTTACCTTCACATAGAGCCAGGCTAGCTGCTTCCCTGTTTCCACTCTTTATGCCAACCAGTTCAACCAGCTGCTGACTTATAATCTACAGACAGATTTGAGATTTCTGTCGATCTTCTCATCTAACTCTCCAGGACTTCTGACACATTCAGCTGTTTGTGGCGGCCCACCACAGTTAAAAGATCTGCCGCCACGTTGGAGCTGGACTGTTCATTAAGCTCTGTTTCCACCGAGCAGTTCAGAACGCCCTTTTTTCCGTATCCACTGTGAAAAGTTGTGGATGGTACCCATATAACCGTTCTGTACCGTCTCCATGTTTGGTCCCCCCTCTGTTGGGGTACCTAACACACAGATCTGGCACTAAAAGGTGGAGCTGTGAACACTGCAGTCTGATTGGTCAATAGAGGACGGTCACTCTGCTCAGGGCTGAGTTGTGTCTGGTTCTGAACCCCTGAGCTTGCCTGAGAAGGACTAAATGCACAAACCCAATATTTTTAAATATCCCATGGAGAGAGACTC
>NC_065526.1:5433553-5435004 GCF_006386435.1 Epinephelus moara | reverse complement strand
GGGAGAGAACCTCACTGCAGCCTGTTTTATTTTGTTCTGAAAATCTCAGCGTGCAGCCTCGTTCTGTGGACGATAAACGAGGTGCAGACTTCCTTCGTTGTCACCGCTGATGAGGAAATAGACGGAGCAGTGAGTGACAACAACCCCGCCCACATGTAACTGTTTGCGGTGGAAACGCTAGGGTCTAGGTAACATGTCTGAAAGGTTACTTTTGGTTCCAAAGGTACCATATTGAAAGTGTTTGGTGGAAACGGGGCTTTATACTGTTCGGTTATTTATTGCATCATACTTGCGGAGCGCAGAGCAAAGATGGAGCAGCAGAATGACAGGCGCAGTGAAGTGAAACTTAACCTTCAGTGCACCGGGTCTAAAGTTTGCATTCACTCACAAACTGCTCCTCTCATCAGTCAATCTGATCTGATCAGCTCTGATCACACTGACTGATCATATATCGAACACCACAAACTGCTGCAGAGGGAACAAAGAAGTCATGAGGACAGTTCCACCTGTGCTGTGTTCATTGACCTGCAAAAACCTCAGAACTTAAAAGGGACACAGACTGATACACAAAGACAAACAGGCAATTAAACAAAAAAGGAACCATAAGAAACTTAGCGACCACCTGTCATCAGCTACACACACACACACACATTTTAACTCTGTGGGAAACACTGCTCTCTGCAAGACAGCAAATCAGCGTATTTGCCAAAATGAAACATTCCTTTAAAGCATGTACTTACTTATCAAAGCTGTCACTATTCTTTATGAAATCATCCAGTTTCTCTCTGGCATATTCAACCACGTCCTTATGGAGCTCAACTCCATGGTTCACACCAAATGGCCCTGGTTAAAAAAGACACAACAGGAACAATATTTTCATTGAAGAACAATCATAGCATTACCTGCTTCCTACTGGGGTGTCATGTTGAGCTGAACTGTTTAATGCTTTCATTGACTGACACAAGAAGTTAATTTGCACCTATGTTGACAATTGAATAGTTATTTAAGTATTTTTTTCTGGCAAATCTGCCAAATGTACCGAGTCTGTTTGTTTTAAATGATAATGAACTAAATTTTTATGAGTTTTGGACATTAACAAGATGAGTAATTTGTAGATTGTCCCTCAGGCTTTAGGAAACTGTGATGGGCATCTTCCACCTTTTACAGACCAAATAATTATTCTGTAAATCAGGAAAATAATCTGCTTAAAAACAATTATGAAAAATAATCCTTGCAATGCTATTGTCACTGACTACGTTTACATGCACACTAATATCTTACTATATAATGACGAAAACTCTGTCTGTGTGTCTGTTCCACGTTTTTCTCCTCACTGACTTGGTTAATCCATGTGAAATTTGGCACAGTGGTAGAGGGTCATGGGAGGATGCCAATGAAGCAATATTACATCAATTGGCCAAAGGGGGGCGCTATAGCAACCGATTGAAATT
>NC_065526.1:5412081-5433296 GCF_006386435.1 Epinephelus moara | reverse complement strand
AATCACGGAAACTGTCAGTGTGTCATTCTGTCAGTCAGTCATTCTGTCTGTCACACGTTTTTCTACTCACTAGCCATGTTTCCATCAACCTGTTTAGATGCGCATCTAGAAGTATCACATCGGCAAATTATGATAGAAATGCCAAAATTCGAATTAAAATCCCCTGATTCGCACAAACTAAAATACGCTTGCTTTAGCCGGGTTTTGGTTGATTCGAAAAAATGTTGATTCGCAAAACGGGGAATGGAAACAGTTATGTTCGAATTAATTCTGACGTAGCGCACCTCTCTCAATGGTGATATCCACACTCCGGGTCGGGAAGGCGGTAATGTATTTACAAGCTGGTTGCCAACCACCAGAAAACATAGAAGAAGAACAACAACAACTTGTTTTGTTTCCAGTTCTGCGGAAAACGTGCGCGAGTTCGTAGTACATTTAATGGAAACACTCAGGATTTGTATTTCTTTTAATGCGCATTTCCCAATGATTCGAATAACTTTGGGATGGAAACATAGCTACTGACGTGGTCAATCTATGTGAAACTGCACATAGGCATTGAGGATTGGCATAGGTAGAAGGTGACAAAGCTACCAATGGGTATGGACTAGTTCTACTAATATTCCAAATATGACAATATTCCTGAACTTGATACGGGTCATGTAAACATCAAACACCATATTCTGAATGTGGTATTTTCCAGTTAAGACATGTTGGATATGCCGATATCATTTGGGTTTCACGAGCATTCTTTGGACAATGATACAGCGCATTCTGAATATGCATCTCAGTTGGGGTTTTAACCACAGTTTGGGACACACCCTGTTGCAGGCCAACTCTGTGCGTTGTCATGGATGCATTGTACACAAACCAACTCGCCAACAGTTTGCAAGGCTGGGGTAGAGAGGCATTTCTGGTCGTTCCAACATTATGAAAGATTGGATATCAACAGGTTTTTGATATGCACAAATATCGCAACTCTGACCTTTTCAAGAGGGCGGTGGGAGGAATTAAAGAGGGAGGCTGTGTTAGCAAGGTCAAACAAGTCCGCCACCGGTGGAGGCAGCTCCAGCCTTTCCACTTTTCCTTTTCATAAAATGCTAAACATGTTAGGACACGTTAATCAGAGTACACACAGCTGCATGTAAAGAGGAATAACAGTGGAATATTTGTTTTAATTTGCCATGTAAACAGCTTAGTAGGAAAATGTTTGGGTTTTTTGTCTGGAATAAAGGCAAAAACTGAAATATCTTGTGCATGTAGACGTAGTCTCTGATGCTGATTTGTTGGCACATGGTGTACTTAGGTTGTAAATTTGTTTAACCTAGATTTTAAAGAACATCTGAGCACTTCTCACACATGAAAAACACAGCTGGGTACACTATGCTTACCAATGATAAGGCCAACCATTGTGCTCAGGTAGCCAGTCCCACTGCCCAGATTGAGGAAAGAAAGTCCAGGCTGCAGTTTGAGGGCCTCCATCACCTCGGAGTATATACACGGGGCAGACAGGTGTATGTTGCCATGCTTCCACGCCAAGTCTTTGTAGGCACTGTCCCGGTAGCCGTCCAGATAGTAGTCACCGCGGTCTATGGCCCGAAAAGCCTGTTCAACTTTTTCTGTGCGAATATACTGGGCCTCTTTCAGATTATCAATGAGGTCGTCATTGTCCTCCCCAGCGCTCACGGCTCCCCCCATGGTGAAGAGTAGAGAAACACAAGGGCCAAACTCGTGCTCAGGATGAGTGATTCCTCCTCACAGTGGCATGGAGATGAATGGCTGACCTGAAGGATGCTGCTGCAGTGACTCCTCAAGCGTCAGTTCAGACTACGGTCATGTCCAAGCAGCAAGTGACCTGAGAGAAATTACATTAACACGTTATGGCAACATGTCTGCTCGGGGAATACAGCATCTGTTTTAATCTGCAAGTAAAGCGCAGATTGAAGACTCTCTGATATAAGTTAAGATTTATTCATTTTCTCACACAACTGGGATTATCTTTTGATGAAAAAATTAACAGCTGTGACAGAAACAAAATGAAGAATTACACAGCAGTGTTTCTCCAAATTAATTCCCTTCCGAATGAAAACAGTTTCATAAAAGACTTAATGAAACATTATAGCCGGGTCTATTTGAATATATTACAAACATTATATTCACCAAAATGTCATGTTTGAAAACAATCCAATAATACAACATTAAGGCATTTTGATTTGATAATGTAACTTGTGGCCTCAAGATTTTAGATATCACAATGCCTCCACTAAACAGAGATAAACCCCCAAACAAACACTTCCCTTGTACCAGTTGTTTACTTTTATTCAAAGTATACAGTAGGGGTGTAAGAAAATATCAATACACTTAAGTATCTCAATATTATGTTTTATGATACTGTATCGATTCTCAAAAACACTACTGATTTTTAATAGTTTACAAGCAAAGATTCGTGGCAGTGGTTCATTTTGTGATAGATAACAGTGTTGTAATCTATCTTAAGCCATTTGACTTTTCCACTCACACATAACAGCATGTCACTAGTGTGGTAAAGGGACTGTGATGAATACAAATTAAGACCCCACTGTTATACCTGCACATCCAACAGTATGATTTTCAATACCGTCAAAAATACAGACGCTCCTCTGTCTGTTCAACTCATGCAGAGATGTTGTATTGGATGTATTGTATGCAGTGCACATCACACACCACCAGAGGCCAGTCTGTACTGGTGGAACAGGCAGCTGAGCTAAGACACATGGAGACTGTGAGTGTTGGGGATAACATTACAGGACTGTAAACACCCAGCTAGCAGCAGCAGAGAGAGATCTCAGGAGAAAACAGCATATTCACACATCTAATACGGTGAATTAAAGGGATAGTGCACCCAAAAATGAAAATTCAGCCATTATCTACTCATCCATATGCCGAGGGAGGCTCAGGTGAAGTGAGCGTGGTGCACAGAGAGGCAGTCAGAGCTACAGGCTACAATGAGGCTAAAACCAGAGTTCAAATGACGTTTTTCCAAACAACTTTTTATGTCGGGGCTTCAGGACACTTGGATCACTACGGACGAGCAGTATGGAGATATTTTGTGGTTTCAATTATGTGTTTTTGGACGTTTGAATCTGGGGCGCCGTCAGCCTCCATTAGGTGGAGTTTTGTTGCTACCTCCTCTCCCCTTGGATCTGCGCAAGTGTTGTGAGGACTCTAAACTCCACCTGAGCCTCTATCGGCATATGGGTGATTAGATAATGGCTGAATTTTCATTTTTGGGTACACTATCCCTTTAAGGGTTCATTTCAATCAAACCAGAACTGGTGATTGTTGGGACATTGGACTAACTAACTACATGACTAACAAGACAAACCAATATGGTTTTGGTGAGTTCTACTGTGTTTTTGTACATGTTTAACAAGACGATTAAAGTAGTCTTAAAGGGAAATTTCGGTTTATTTCAACCTGTCTCCTATCGTCCTAAATTTGTTTCAAGTCACTAGTGACATAGAAATAATAGTTAGCATGTTAGCCGTTAGCCTAGATACAGCCGTAGCGTCAGACCTGTTAAAACGTAATTGAACGGGCATCCTTTCAAGTGCAAAGTTAGTCCACTAAACAAGCTTTTTTCCCACAAAGACCNTTTATCCTAACGATATGAGGCGGTCTTTGTGGGAAAAAAGCTTGTTTAGTGGACTAACTTTGCACTTGAAGGTTGCCCGTTCACTTACGTTTTAACAGGTCTGATGCAGGTCTGACCTACGGCTGTATCTAGGCTAACGGCTAACATGCTAACTATTATTTCTATGTCACTAGTGACTTGAAACAAATTTAGGACGGTAGGACACAGGTTGAAATAAACGAAATTTCCCTTTAATTCAGTGAAAGAGAGAAACTTGAACTCAGACAGTGAACCGTTGTATTTATCCATTTAACAAGGAAAATGGGTGTCAGAGTATTAACTTTCTTGTCATTTTGTGAGTTTTTATTGTGTATTCATTAGACCAAAAAAGGCTAAGAGTGCTTGCGGAAAGTTGCCGGTTAGAGGGGTGGGGTTGGGATAGCGCTGCACACTAATTCCACTATATACCGTAAACACCGTTAAAATGTCAGTGAGGTATTATGGTATGAAAAAATAGATATGGTCCAGGAATACCATGACAGTTTAACTAAAATTAGATTAAAAAACATTGCAATATATGGCCTTGCTTAGAGTACCATATTGAATTGCAACCCCTGTACCATGATGTATCATGTCAATCATGTTTTTTTATGTAGTTAGTTAAAAACAACATATTCATAGTATTCTCATAACGTATCTTGCCATACAATATGGTGCAATGACAGCTCATTGGCCACAATTGTAATTTAATGACATTTAATAACCTACTATTTGACTAAAATCACTTCTGGTTTGCAACCAAGATGTCTGCAATCGAATGGATTGCCCCAGAGGTAAAGCAAATTTTCTGAATCTGCCCCAAAAATTGCTCCATACCCTCTCCTTAAAACATGTCCTTGGACTGTGAGGACTGGCTGCCCTAGTCCCTAAATCAAACACACCTACCGTTTACTCAGTGTCAGCTCAGTTGTATCTCTGTGTAACACGCTGAGATCGCAGAATCAGATTGTGATCATTTGCCGTGATGTAGTTTGGGTGCAGTGGAGCAACTTTTTGAAAATACTTTTACTTTAACAAGCTATACTTTTTTGAGAGTAGCTACAATGTAGTTTAATTACTTTTCATTGTGAAGTAGCTTGTAGTTTGGTAAGCTACTGATTTAAAAGTAGTTTCCCCAACATTGCGTATTGTATTGCCAGATTCTTCCCAGTGCACAGCCCGAGTATACAGGTCCTTTTCCCAACAGACATTTTGATAGCCCAAGTTTAATTAATAACCTTAAAGATGGCTCCGTTTAATTTAGGTTCAAGATCCCTGGTATAATACATGCTGGCTCACTAGCATGGCTTTATGGAACTAAGCCATCATTAATGCAGTTTGGTACATCTGTGATTTTCCTGCATATACATGACATGTGTTGTGAAAAGGCCCTATTTGTCATGTTATGTCCTACATGCACAGTGTATTGTGCTGTATGCTGTACATAATGCTGTTAGTTAAACTGATTAGTTGAATGCCAAGAATTCACTGCTTCACTTCTCTGGGTCAATTAAAACTAATCTCTGCTGATGTGAAAGTCACTTACATTGCGAGCACTGAGCTACTGGCTCCACACTGTAACACTGTACTATTAAGAGCCACATCGCAGCAATAAAGAGGAAAGTCCTACCACATGCTTGTTTTTAAGCATTTTATAGATGCTTTGATGACAAAAATACCCCACACTGGAACACAGTGAGAGGGTATAGCTGGAGATTCAGCCGAGGGAGACAAGTCTTGAATTCCCTCTCTGCCTCCTCAGCATCTCCACATCTGACTCAGCCAATAAAGATTAAATTCAGAGGTGACTTTGTAGTGGGAGGCCTGGTAAGGTAATTTTCCATTGGCTCTTTCTTGCAGGCGAAAAGAATCATTGATTCGCTCACCATCACTGATTGTACGGCAGTGTATTTTTTTCTATCCCATTTTTCCCCCTCTACCCTCTCTGTAATGCATAGTCCTTTGAGTTGCCTGCAGTTGAGAGAAAATTCAGGAAAATGGGTCAGGCGAGGTATTCTACAAGCAAATTGCTTTTGGGCACTGCTGTACAGTCTTACCAATGATAATCCAGAGTCTAGAAACGAGGGTCATCATTCACCCACTCCTTTTAAGACAAATAAAAAAGGACCAGCTAGGTAATAACATTTGTTGCTATAGTGAAGCTATTCCTGTACAGATAAACAAACCCTCTTTATAAACAGGAACCCACTGGTAAACACACAGTGGATGTCCTGGTTTGGCCCCTGGTGTGTATAGAAAGTGCACTGACGCCATGTCAGGTCATAACTTGCTGCTATGACCCAGCTAAGGACTCACTCGCTGAGCCACGCAGGATGACGAAACATGTAACAGATCCTCTGGCAACACAAGATCAACCCTGGTGCTGTAACTAAAAACCAAGGGCCAGTCGAGGCAGCACACCGGCATGTACACACTGCTGCTCAGCAGGCAGTGTGAGGTGAACTGATAATCCTCATGGTTACAAGCAAAAAGTGTAAAGACATTTTATCAGCTCCTTTGCAGCTTTGTCAGCAGAGGAAGTGACGTCCACACCTCTGTGGCAAAACGCCAGAAGGATATGACTCTTGGTCTGAGAAAATAATCACATAAAAAATCTACAGTCACAGATCCTTTCCATTTGTTAGGTCGTAACGACAGATTACAGCATTTGTAATTTGTGCTTAAAGCTACAATAGACATAAAAAAAAAAAAGATCAGTTTCCACATTTGTTCTTAACTGCTTGTGAATATGCAGATCCTGCCTGTGAGATTACACTTCTTGAGGCCAGTGAGTGAAAGCTTTGTCCCATATTCACTGCAGCAAAAAAGTGAGCATGTTGAGTTCACACTGAAGGATAAAACACTCAATAAATGACTTTAGAAGATGTAATTAATGAGATCAGGCTGTATGGATTATATTAAGTGACAATTTTCTCTGCAGTGTCACATGTATTATTAATACAACATATGTGCAAATACGCTCTACAAATGCACATTTCCTACAAGTGCTCATTCGCTGTTATTGGAGTCATATATTACATCAGGATATTCCTCTGTGCAAACTACAAAAGGAGGAACTGTGTTGTGTTCCCGTGCACACCGAGTGAGATGAAGAACACCTGTACATGGTGTTGTATTTCAAAATAATATTCCTGTGATAAATATGACCCTTTATGAAATTTGTATTAATTTTTAGCCATGCTGAGTCCTCATCTAGTTCTACCAGCAGTGAAAATCTTTCATTTGTTCAACACTTTATTTCATGACACGATACCTCAGAAACTAATGACCCAATTCCCCTTAAATCTGCTGTGGGTATCCATGGCACGCAGAAGATAAATCATAATGATTTAGGTTACCCAATGACCTTTTTCCCAGCACCACTGTTACACTGAAGTCCAATTTTTCATTATATACCTACAAATCTGAACAGTGGAGTACGATGGGGAGGACTGCTGAATATGTTCATGGTCCTCAGAGGATACATCCTTTGAATGTCAATGACCTACTGACCCTTCCTCTAGTGTCGCCACCACAGAAAACCATTTACACATAATGTCTATTTCCATATTCAAAAGAGCAGAGTCACTGTAGCACGATTATGCTTTAATTTTTTTGACCCCCATGATCATAGACCATATTTGCACTTCTATTAAAGGGCCACGTTGATCTACTCTTGCCATTTTTACGTAGAGGTCGTGCTATAGGGCCGCTACGAAATCCCTATTTTGTGCCGCCTTTGCATTTGTAATTGCAGAAGCAAAATACATGTGACGAGTGTAACATAACACAACAGCATTGGCCTCTAATGTGACATATAACATACACATTGGCAGAGCTTTATAAATAATAACAATGACATCACATACCAATAGCAATCATTTACGGTCCCTGTTATATGGTGGCTGATCTCATCCTCTGCTCGAAGGGTAAGGAGCTCCAGGACCTCATTGTTTTCCCAATTTGCGGACATTTTCAGCCGCCATTCATCTTCTTCTTTGAGTTAGCTGCTAACTGCTAGCAGCTACTTTCTAAATCTCCCGCTGTGGGTTGCACACATAATATGCTGTTAAATTGTCACACCCGTGCCGTCCATGATCCCGTAATGCTGACTGTCCTGTTTATACAGACCTCATTTCGGCACTGTTACTGCCTCTGATGCCACCTTTAATGCAAGACAACTCTGTCCCCCATTGTACCTTTTTATATAGATATCACTGGTAGGCAACCTGCGGCTCCGGAGTTGCATGTGGCTCTTTAGCCCCTCTCGGCGGCTGACTCTACATTCAGTGAATGTAGAGTCTGTAGGCAAACCCCGGAGATCTTGCCTCCGGAAGAAGAGCGGAAGAGCCCTGATTTCCGGTTGTAGGCTGTTTGTAGTACGCGTGACATTGACCAATCACGTTTGAGCTGGCTGCAGTTGTTGCCAGGTTAAACGGTCCGTGCGGTGAACTAACGAGGTGGAACATAATTGGCGTCACTGCAAAATCTGAATCCATCACAATGGTTCAGCATATTTGTTTATATATAAACGGAAGTCGGAAACGGAAATTCACCTCCTCCGCCCAAATCAAACCGGAATGCCAACAAATCGGGGGTCTGCCCCCAGAGGCTGTATCGCCGTCTGCTGGAAGTCAGACGCCGAATACAGCCGATGGGTTCCAAGAATGGTGCACGATAAATATCATTTGTTCTTTTAACGCCAGGTTTTGTTGTTAATCTGCTAACTGGCTAACTAGTGTCTTGAATCCATCTTGTTGTAGTTTTTGTGGTGTGTTCAAGTGCAACTTTCTGGCAGAGACACAGGCAACAGGAGGTAACACAACAAATAGCCTTTGTCACCACTTGTCCTTTGATGTCACTTTGGTGTATCGGGGTCTGTTATGTACGAAATAGGCTAAAATAGGCTGTGTTACCTTCATTGTTAGGCTCAAAACTGTTCTGCGCCTCCAGACAGACTATTAGTTTTTATAAATGTCTCTTGATTGTAAAGGTTACCAACCCCTGGACTAACTGGTTCAAGTCAGTTGTCCATCCAGTCCTGTGTGACAGGAATTGTCTTGATAATGCACTATATCAAGACCAGTTTCTACTTGAGAAAAAAACATTTTTGCTCTTACAGTGGTGTGTCTTCCTCTCCCGACATAAAGTTTTGGGCAATGCTAGTGGTAATATCAGATCTAGACTTTAATTTCCACAACTGCACAAGATGTCCCAGAGTCTAATGAGTCGCTCACTATAATGACCCCTTCCCTTCGTACCATCGTCTGACAGGAATATAAGAAAGACTGCCATGAAAACCTCTGAAGATTTTTATGCTCAGCAGTGGACAAATCCTTTCATTTAGGTAACAATATGGCTTCTGCTCTGACTCAGTCCCCAGGTACCTCAAAAGGGCAGGGTAGTGTCATGGTGCGATTAGACCTAATGAAAAATGTATTCGCTTCCGTCTTTATTTATGTGACTTTGACCACTGGACTCTGTATTAATTAGCCACAGACAACACAGGATGTGAGATTAGAGGCGTTTGTTGTACCAGGCGAACAACACGAACTGACTGCATGAGTGGGTGGGTGTGAAACATCTTAGATTTTCAAAATTTACCAGAACTTTAGTTGTTGTTCTCATCTGAACCCTGTCACTTTGATTCCTATTGTCTCTGTGTATTCAGAAAAGAAGGTCATACAGCTTTGGGAAAGACATAACATAAACATTGTTGTGTCTTTCCTGAAATGTGTGGCACCTAAATGAACCTGCAAACATTTGTGTCTTGCATTGCACACAATTTATTCATCGTTTTTTTTTTTTCTGATGTGTGATGAGAATGATAACAGTGAGGCCATGAACTTAACTCTTGTGCATTGCTTTGAGTCGACACCTGAACAAAAATTTTGCATACTAATTTCACTGTGAAGTTCTTCCGCCGAATTGACATCTGTGTAAAAGGGATAGCTGATAGGACGGGACAAGTGTGCATTTGGACAATGTCTTATGTGTGCGACTCACCACGAGAGATTTAGAAAGCAACAGTTGGCAGCTAACTCAAAGAAGAAGAACAGCAGATGAAAATTTACGCAAATTGGGGAGCTACTTACCCTCCAGGCAGAGGACGAGATCAGCAGTCACATAATAGAGACAGTAAATGATTGTTATGGCCAGCTCATGCCACTGAAGCACTGTGTGACGTGTATGTTATGTCACACTGGAGGCCGACATGGTTGTGTCATACGTCACACCCATAACACAGAACACCAGTGTGTGTCTAAAATTACACACTGGGGCAGCATGAGGCCACTGCTGTTTGGTTCTGGGTAAATTTGCAAAGAGACTTCAATGCAGCCCTGTCATGGGATCTCTTGTGTCACAGGGGCTTTCATTTAACCAGACCTGAGGCTTATAGGGGAGTAACTGATTATTAGATCGAAAGAAAATTGATTGCCAATATTTCTGTTAACTTCAATTAATGAAGGACACTGACAACAATATTCATGCACATTGTTGTATCAAATTATCAAGCGCAGTCAGTTACTTTCCACCATTTTAGCTCATTTTTAGTAACTCTTGTGCTTATCTTAGTCTTATTGTCACTGTATTAGACGCTGGTTTTGCTTTGGCTCCTTGAAAACACTTGTTATCTTGTATATTTGTATGTTTGGCCAGATATTTAATACTATATTGTTCTAACACTGGGCCCAGTGAGTGACCCTGACCCAGGGAACCCACTGGTTGTCTGGTTGTAATGTTACTGGTTGTGAATGTGAAGCATTCTCTGGCACAATTTTCTTCGGGATAAATTAAGTTATATTGAATTAAATTGAATTAATCCTCCCATATTTATTAAAGGGGCAAAAAGCGAAATTGTTTCACCGCTAGGTTTGCTGTTGTGCACTGCCTGTAGACCAAAACAAAGTGTGTCATGAGTCACACCTCGGCTAGAGCCATCGCCGGATCCCAGCTAGTGCTAACACCGGGAGCTAACGCAAACGTTCCTACTCTTCTCCATGAGTGAGAGCGATGTTTTAGCCTGGCTACATTTTACAATGCTAATTGCAAATGTTAGCTAGGCTGCCGGGCTACTCACCTAACACAACCGTAACGCCTGACCCATTGCTGGGACTGAGCCGCTAATAACTAAAGCTCCGGACATTAACCTATGCTACTATTGTAACATAGTAGCGACATCGACGTAGCGACATGTGCCTAACGTTATTTGACTTTATGTTGTTACTTAGGCTACCTGTCCAGGAGAAGAAGAGCTAGCTCCGAGTCAAATTGTAGCCCCTTTAGCTCTCGCAGTGCTCTCCACCTTGGAAACGACAACTTCTTCGCCATCTTGTTTCTTTAAAGGTAATGTCGGATCCTGGTCGTCTTCAGGTGAATGTTTCGTTCTGCTCTCCGCCATTTAGCTTCGAAAATACGCGCTGCCATTGCTCACTGGCTGTAGCCTTTTACAGAGAGGGAGGGCCAAGGGCTCCGAGGGGGGGGGGATTCACATGAATGTACATGAACGTGCAGCCGGACCAGCTTGTAAACAAGGGGCTGGAGATCAACACAGAGAGAGGGTGTGTGAGGTCATGCTATACTCCAGATGAAATTACACCTCTAGTTCTTCACATAGCGTTTTTTTAATTCCTTCAATCTAGAAATTATGAATTTCTGCTTATACCTATTTAAACCAAAATGCCAAAAATATATTGGTTCTACTTTTGAAATATAAATATATGCTGCTTTTCTTTTTCATATGACATCAGACTTAAAACGTGGGTTTTGAAATGATGATAGGACAAAGCAAGACATCTGAGGATGCCACTGTGGCCACATTACTTGAGAAAATGATTTGATAATTGCCCCAGTCATTAGGATTTGCCATCATGTAGATCAGTGGTTTCCAAACTTTTTGTGCACACCACAGGGCAAGCCAATATCTCAAGGCACACCTGAATTTCTATCTGCACACACAAGCTTCTATAACATGTGTCACCACTCTGATCATGACGTAAAACAGTAAAAATAAGAAAAAAATAAGACAGGTAGCTTTCATGATACTTTCTACTTTTTCCTCTTTTCTTTCGGTGGTAGGTCGTCTTCGCTGGTGCTTGTAATAAATCAATCCGTTTGTCCCACTCACTGCTTATTCCTTTTAACCTCCTGAGACCGACCCTGTGTCCTCATATGAGGGCAACACATTTTGGGTTTACTTGACCCTTATACTTCTACTTAAATTCCACCTGTTGTCCTCGTTCATCGACACATTTTTGTGCCATCTAGTGGTAGTAAGAGCACAATACACCTATCAATGTAAAAACAAGATGGCAGCCATCTCTATCAAGTCAAAGGTTCAAAACCTGATCACATTTTATGATTGAAACTTGTAATTTATGATTAATAATGTTTATAGTTTGATATGGCAACAAGTTTGACCAATTCTAGCAACAAGGAAGTACTTGTTGGAGGACACTGGGACGTAATTATCATTGGCAATGTTGAGGTTTTTATTCACACTTATCAGGTCCTACTGATCCCAAATAGCTAGGACACATTACAAAAGTTCAGGTCTCAGGAGGTTACTTGTTATCATCCCTCTTGCCTCTTTATAAGGAAACGGGTGCACACAACATACTGATACAGTCATTTAAAAATTCATTCATGACCCAGGTGAATACTGCAATAATAATAATAATGTGTGGTTATCACAAAATCTCCCGGCACACCTGGATTGGCAGCTTTTCAGTTGTGAGGACCTGCTGTTTTTGTCTTATGTGACAGGTGATTCATTATATTTAGGTTTTAGTCTGCTGATAGGACAAAATTTAAGTATTTCTATTGGATTTTGCAAACTGAGATGAGCATTTTTCACAATTGTCATACAGATTAATGAATACAGTAATCAGTAGTTGCACCCCTCACCCTCTTAGTAGTATAATCTGTAGTAGTTTATCATTTTCCAGGGTGTTTCTCATATTGTTTAACCCACTTTTCAGTCAGACACTTTCAGAGTAAACTTAATTATAGTTGTACTTATTACAGCACACAGATGTTGTTTTAATTCCTGCTCATTCCTTATACATGCATACAGATGTTCCTATATCCCCACAACTGACACCTGATGAAGCCAATCAGCTCTCTACCTGGTCACGTGCTGCAGTTGCCACACAGACAGCAGCCCGTCAGCCAATCAGCTGCCCGGACACTTTCTTCGCACTGCGTGTGACGATGGAGCAAAACAACAACAGCGCTTTCATGAAACGTTGTCAAGCGTTATTAATCACGGCTGTTTCTTCAAAATCGTGCCCGTGCACATCTGTGAGACACGAACAGCATCTGTGACACGAGCTGACACACACTGAACACACTGTGAGAGTGTGAGTGTGTGAGTGTGTGTGTGTGTGTGTGTGCATCCAGCTTTTGTTCCCACTTGTCGACCATAAACGCAGTTGCTGGCCAGCTCTCTCTGCAGTGCGATTAACCTCAATCTTTGTCGGCAGCGACTCGCTAAACCGGTTTGTTGAAAACACAGAGAGGCTGTCACATCCCTGCGCGTGTGCAATAACCGCTGCGGGAAAACAACAACAACACCAAAACAAACAAACATAACGTTGATTTCTCGGAGCTTCTTCCTCCGCCTGGTGAGGTAAACGTTTGTGACAGAAAAGTCTCCTCCAACCCGCACACACACCGACACGACAAGACGCAAAACAAAGGGTGTATTATTGCAAACGTCGCTCACACTGACACGTTAAATATTGTTGTGTTTAAGTGTGTAAGTTGACGTCAAGTGTCGGGTTAACGCCGCGTGAGTTCCCAGTGAACCTGGCTAACGTTAGCTTGTGTGGGCCTGAGTGCGCCATCATCAAAACAGAGACAAAGCCAGGTTAGGTAAGCTCACATCTTTATCCTGCCTGTTAGCTAACACACAAACAGCCAGTCTGGATCTGTCACGTTTAATAAAGCGGACACAATTACTGCTGCCGACCGTGCAAACCGGCTACACACACACTCACACACACGCACACAGGCGGCAGTTAGCTGAAAGGAAAATAAAGATACTCACAATGCCGTGTCGCATTAACTCAGTCCTTGTTGCTGGATGCTCTGTGCAACGCGACGGTCAGTGACACTGAGACGTTAGCAGCCTCCTGTCAGAGGCTAACTGCCGGCTAGCTGTGCTAACTGTGCTCAGCTGGTCGGGATGGAAAGGTAAAGTAGTAACGACGAGCCGTGGTGTCGAAGTGAAGAAGAAAGAAACAGCTGAGGAGAGGATGTAAACACAGGTCACGTGGTTTAAAGTGCTGCTGTCGATAGAGGGAGGCACTGTTGCTCACATCTATCTATCTATCTATCTATCTGTGTAATTAGTCAATTATTTTTTACTACAGAGAAAATTGCAGCTACTATTATACAGTTATACAGTACAGTAATTTAACCTGGGTTTCACACATGTATTCTACTTTTTCATGTATGTTGTAGAGTGAAGTGTAGCTGCTTACAGGCCTGTTCTTCTTCTTATTATTTTATTTATAATTTTCATTTCATTTTTTATAAAGTATACAAACAAAAGCACATCTATTACAGAGAGTGATGTTATCAGAGTGGAAAATAGTATTGAAAGACATAAAATACACATATTTTGGCTTTGTTTGCACTGTTTATTTAGTTAATTTTTCTATCTATCTATCTTGTATATTCTGTCTGTACCTTTTTTGTATAAATGCACTTTTAGGAGTGTGTTTCAGTGCTAGTCATCAAATAGTTTTACTACAGAGAAAATTGCAGCTACTATTACACAATAATTATACCTTGGATTTTACAATATCAAAGGCACACATACTCTACTTTTTCATCTGTGTTTAAGAGTGAAGTGTAGCTTGGCTATCGGCCTGTTATTATTATTATTATTATTATTATGTTTTCATTTTTTATGAAGTATACAGACAAAAGCACATCTATTACAGTGGGTGATGTTATCAGAGTGGAAAATAGTATTGAAAGACACATAAAATATACTTAGTCTGGCTTTACTTACACCGTTTATTTTGTTAATTTCCTTTTACAGCAATCTATCTATCTATCTATCTATCTATCTATCTATCTATCTATCTTAGTCAAATAGTTTTTACTACAGAGGATTTTTACATGTGCTCTACTTTTTCATCTATGTTTTAGTGTAGCTTGGCTATAGGCCTGTTATTATTATTTTTTAAATTTTTGATTAATGTTGTTCTGCACTACAGACAAAAGCACATCTATCACAGAGAGTGATGTCATCAGAGTGGACATTAGTATAGAAAAAAGATAAGATAAACTTTATTGATCCCACACTGGGGAAATTCACGTCACAGCAGCTCAAAGCACAGACAGAAAGTGGAGGGTGACAATGTACACTAAGAAAAAATATATATATCAAAAATAGAAATAGAAAATCTGTATATAAAACCCAATAAAAACCCATAACACATACTTATTTTTGGCTTTGCTTGCACTGTTTATTCAGTTGATTTCACTTACATTGATCTATAGTTTGAAGTCTGACCTATCAGGCACTTGTCTATCTTTTCATGTATGTTTTAGAGTGAGCTGCAGCTTGTCTATAGGCCTATTATTTTTTGATAAAGTGTTGTACTGCACAACAGACAAAAGTACATCTATTGGAGAGAGCAAAAATTATCAGAGTGGAAATTAGTATAGAAAAAAAAAGCACATCGCTTTTTGTCTCTTCCCTTTTTTTGGAGTATCTTTTTAGGTTAATTAGTCAAATAGTTTTTACTGCAGATAATAGTGCAGCTCCTACTCTTTTACTTGTTTGAATCAATCAGTCTGTCCATGAAAGCTTTTATTATTTTACAATAATCCTACCCTGATCTTTATAATATCAAAGGCTCTTTCACTTCAAGCTTTTAGAGCCCTGTGTGAGAAATTTACTGTACTTAAAAATAAGTTTGCGAGTCACTTGCGGCCTGTTCACAATGGAACCCACAACCCACTTTTGGACCGCAACCCAATAGTCGGGGACCACTGCTGCAGGCTACTTTTTAAATGTATGTCAGGGATATTCAACTTGTGTCAGCTCACTTTTGCACAATGACAGGAGGCCAGGGGTCAGATAAGAAACAAACATGTATAATATTTATCAAAGAAATTGAACAAACTAGGCAAATTCAGGCCTGTACAGGTCAGGTGTGTGCAGGGGTGTTTCTAGGATTTGATGTATGAAGCCTATCTTTATGCTTTTTATGCACGCTGCCACCTTATTACATTCAGAGTAGATAAAAAATTGCCTTTGTGAATCAGTTTATTTTCATTGTGAAATACAAAATGGTCGGCGGGCCACCCAGCACCCCGTCTGTAAGTTGACTATCACTGATGTATGTTAGAGTCAGGTGTACATATATATATATATATATATATATATATATATGTGTGTGTGTGTGTGTGTGTGTGTAGTATTAGGCTGTATTTTTGATGAAGTGCATACATCCATTACAGAGAGCAAATGTCAATTTGAAATTAGCTTAGGAAAAAACATATATTTTGTGTAGTTTATGTTAAAAGTTTTCTGTCAAAACAATCTAGTCTGATGTTTCCTTTCAGGCATTTGAAGTTAATTTCTCCCTGTTGGACTGATTTATAGGATTTATTATGTAATATACTGACTATAGTGCAACTATACATTAATCTGATGTACACACACATTTGCATAGTGACTCTGCTGCTGTTAATCACATCACACCACTGTTATTTTTGTCTTTAAGTGCTTTTGTATAGTTTATATTTTTGCTTCTGTTGATTTTAGTTCTATATACATAATACCTATTATCTATACTTGTATATTTTATATCTTATTGTAGCGTATCTTAGCTTAGATTAGCTCAAAATACCATCTATCTTTCTGCAGATGAAAGCTGACCAAAACCATACAGACTAAGTAGTTGTGGAAAGACATGGCTGACCTCACTGTTTCAGGCCTGTTCGTTATAGTGTCCTTTAGTGACCACTAGCGAGTACAACTCTGTAAAGATCCTGGAAAGTTTCACCCACCTTGTAACCTCACACGGTCCCCTAAAGCAGAGGTTTATATTTAGCCTGCAGCTGGTTTTCTAGAAGTGTGGGAATGGACAGTTGCCAGCAGACAGGCGAGGTTTCAGGGGACCTCGCTTCACCCTGTCTTTTGATAATCCTATATATTACTTGTTTTTTTAAAAGAAAGGTTTTGCGTGCAAGATATGCAGTCAGTTCAAGTAAATTAACTTTCAAACCAAGCCGCATTTATCCTGTTTTCACGGTTTTTGCTCAGCCTGCTGAGACCCGAATGTCTGCCTGTATTTTCCTACATTAACAGCATGGATAGTATAGTAGCATTTATACAGAATATTATGAGTCAATTCTTTGCATTCTGCAGCCCAAATTGTTTTTAGAGCACAAAGCGTTCTGGTTCATTAGCTGCCAAAGTGGCTGATAGAGTAGATAAAAAAATCCATCAGGAGTCATAGTGGGGTGTTGTTATTTCAACTTCTTTTATCGTGAATGTTTTTGTGGCACAATACCTGACCTTGTTTTGCAGTGTGAGCTGTTATTCTCCGGCAGGTTGCTCTCCAAGGTGAAGACATTGTTGACTTCCGCTCTCTGTGGTTTCATTGCATAACACAGACGTATTGAGTCTGACTTGCATGACCACAAAATACACAAGGTTGCAGACTTCAGTCTGGGTTCATTCAAGTTTTTAAGCAACTGAATACAGCAGCTGCTCATATACAAGGGTCATTAGTCGTGTCAATCGGGCCTGACTAATCAAGATCAGTATCTCTACTTAGCATGGCCTGCTTTTAGCGTCATAATTAGTACATGATACAAGGAACCAGGACCAGGATTTTAGAAACTCTGGCACAGATATAAGACTATGTGTAACTTGTGTAATTGTATAACGTGACCTCCTCCTCAGGTCATTATAGTGAGGACATGACCTCAGTGTTCCCAAAGCTAAGGCCTTCGTGAAAACATATAATACTTCACACAAAACAGGATCCTGGATCTGGCCACACTTGCTCCTAATATTATTTCCATGAATCCAAATATTTTGTAGCTGTCTGCATCATTAGATAAATGTAAACAGACTTGTTGTCTACAGAAGGGTTAGCCGAGGTCAGAGTATGTATGTGGCCGTCAAGCTTCTTAATATATCTGCACCGACGCTCTCACAGTCTACACACACAGCATATACATTACAGGAAGACGGGGCCTCATGACGGAAATTATGTCTGCGGTGGTGTTGAGTGTGAGCCAACAGTTTCACATTTTGAATACTGTGAGTATACCACGAGTTAAACTTAGTATCTGGGTGAAATGCTGCCTTTGTTTCAGCAGCAACTTGAATATTCTGACTATAATTTTACTCACCTGAATGAAGGTCAGTGACTACATCAAAGATACAGAGATTAAAGCACTATTCAGACAGGATTAGTTTTACATGGGCACGTGGGGTAATGTCACTTTACCACAGGACGTCAGTAATATTAATGGCCAATTCGCACAGGATAAGAAATATCAGTAAAACTACCACAAGTGGGAGGGGTAAATCCATTCACGCACCGCCGTCCCCGTCTGCTGTCATGTGCGTATGATGTTGCTTCCTGTGTGTACCAAACTCGAACACACTTGAATCGTGTTTGTCGTAGGCCCACAGTACCTGAGGTTTCACACGGACTTGTCCGACTGTGAAGTGCAAAACTGAGTGCTTCTTCAAGAGCCTCCATGACTGGCTGACTGGCGATACACACGATATATATATCTATATTTTCTCTGAAATGAGCTACATGTTCAGTTGCAAGTCAAAGCCACATTTGAGATGTCACAAGCACTTTATAAAAACAGACTGTGATCAAAATAAAATGCAAAGAAACTTTTTTGCACACAGCACTGAAGCTACAGAGGTTTAAAGGTTTGCAGCACAGGACACAAAACTATGACATGAGTATAAAAGTATCAAGGAGGCCGAAATCCACTGTAGTTTATAACAATTAACAATCTTTGTGGGGGGAGTTAAAAGGTTTTTCAGGCCTTTCAAATGAATCTAGAGCTGGAAAATGATTTAAATCTTTTAAATTATGTAGGCTATTAATCTAATTTGTACACATAGTATCAACAGAGAGGACGAAGGAGGGAAGGAGCGAGAGACACTTTGTCTGCGTTATAGGCCTGTACGTATTGTATATGAAACGTCTGTGTTGTCGTTGCGACCCTATATTGATATAAACGGTGTTGTCTGAATTTATATCTTGCTTGAAAATATGTCGATATATCGTACATAGTCATTATATCGCACAGTCGTAGCTTGAATCCTGCATCCTGGCCTTGAATGTGTTCTTAAAAGTCCAGAATCTTTTTGGGCCCTGACACACCAAGCTTGGTCGGCCATTGGTGAGCGTCAGTCGCCCTAGTTTTTCTGTGTTTCCCACACTCTTGGCATTAATCAGCCCTTGTCAGCTTCTTACTAATGATTTCAGCATGTTGAGGTGCTTTCACACCTAACCTGTTCAGTTGGGGTAAAAGGAGCTCAGGTAGCGGTCCGTACGGTTCGTTTGGGCTGGTGTGAAAGCAACTGAGCTGCGACCACTAAAAAACGTAGATCTCGGTCCGCTTCCAAACAAACTCTAGTGCGGTTAGTTTGTGGTGTGAAAAGAAAAAGAACCAACCAAATGATGTTGTGATCGCAGATATGTGATTGTGGCATGATTTCGACAGCTTAACCCAAAATAAATCCATCTGCTGATAGTGAAATCTGTCCGTGATCTCATAATTGATCCTGATGAAGGCCACGTATATCCTTTAACCTATTTTTGCTTATACCTACATGTAACCATGGTAACACATGAGCCACGAATCTACTCTACAAGAGCTCTTTTCATCCCGTCTCTGTGTAGGTCATTAAGTATAACATGCCATTGATTTGCAGTCTAATAACAGCCAACTAATGATGCTTATAATCAGTTATTTCTCTGTGAGGTCTTTGTGAAACCAAAGAATATAGATATGAACACTTCGGAAGCATTTAAGTGCTGCAGCATAAACTTCTGTCAGTCACTGGAATTAAATTTCCTCAGGATGACAAACACCGAAACTGTCCAACCAACGAGTTACATGTCAGTCAGTAGGACTTTATGTTTACTCCTCTCGGTTCATTTGCAAGAGGTCAGTGTGAACAGGAATTTATGATTTTGTCCCTCTGGTGCGGATCAAATGAACCAAACTGCAGGTGTGAAAACACCCTTAAATCGATGTCGGAGATTGTGGAGCCCATCCATGAGTGAGACAACTTTGATTGGCAGGTCAGGTCAGTGCACATGAAGAGAAACAAAGTGAGGAAAGTAAACAAACAGCTAAAGTCAAAACTTGTCATATTATTCAAGATATTATTCAAGATTGTTATTTTAAGCCATGAAGCTCTTTAGCAGAAACATTTTGTAATTGTTTGTGTTATTGTTTGCTGGCACAGAGTAAATATCATTTGTTCTTTCAACTTTGGTTTGTGTTCATAATGTGCTAACTGGCTAACTAGCATCTTGAATCAGTCCTGTTGGTCTTCCAGTTTCCCTTTTTTAATGATGAAACAGGCTACTGCCACCTGCTGGAATGGACAGGTTATTTCCTCTCACGCAGGCGCAGAAGGTGCACTCAAGTGCATACATGAATAAATAAACTAGTAAAGGGGGGGAGATTGTTGCCAAACCATATAGTACTTCTGGGTGGAGCCTCAGACAGTGTATTAAGATGTTTGAGCTTGAGAGGGGACATTACCTCCTCCACCCAACATCTGTGAGATGGTGGTCTGACCTGCCCCCAGCTTAGGAGAATCGGACATCTAGCAAGTACAGGGAAGAATGCTATATCCTCCACCTAATGAGTAGTTACAGATCTCATCAGTGGACAACACCAAGCAACACATTTTAAGGGTTAGGGTGGATGTCTGTAATGGGGTCAGTTTGGGGACTAAGTGAGTAAGCCAGTGTCTAAAACATATTGATAATGAGTGTGCCAATGAGATTGTGGCCTGCCCGCTATTATCTACACCCTGCCACTGTCCTGCTGAGTGATTAAATGATGGGAGGCAACCCTTTGAATAGTGTCATATAATGCAGACACCAAACCACCACAAGTCGGATCCATGTTCAAGAATTCTTCAGTCGAGGTATCCTGTTGATTTGTTGCGTCGGCACCAGCTATTTCAGTCAGTTTGGTGTGCATGGGCTTTAAGGTTTTTAGAATATCTTCAACTTTGTGTCATTTAGATGACAATACACACCGGCCACTTTATTAGGTACATCTTGCTAGTACCACGTTGAACCCCTTCTGCCTTCAGAACTTCCTTAATTCTTGGTGTCATAGATTCAACAAGGTGCTAGAAACATTCCTCACAGATTTTGGTCCATATTGACATGATGACATCACACAGTTGCTGCAGATTTGTCGGCTGCACATCCATGATGAGAATCTCCCGTTCCAGCACATCCCAAAGGTGCTCTATTGGACTGAGATCTGGTGACTGTGGAGGCCATTGGAGTACAGTGAACTCATT
>NC_065526.1:5329573-5411941 GCF_006386435.1 Epinephelus moara | reverse complement strand
TCTTGAACCAGTCTGGCCATTCTCCTCTGACCTCTGGCATCAACAAGGCATTTTGGCTCACTGGATATTTTCTCTTTTTGGGACCATCCTCTGTAAACCCTAGAGATGGTTGTGTGTGAAAATCCCAGTAAATACTCAGAGCAGCCCGTCTGGCACCAACAACCATGCCACGTTCAAAGTCACTTAAATCACCTTTCTTCCTCATTCAGATGCTCAGTTTGAACTTCACCAGGTCGTCTTCACCATGTCTAAATGCACTGAGTTGCTGCCACCTGATTGGCTGATTAGCTATATGCACTAACAAGCCGTTGAACAGGTGTACCTAATAAAGTGGCTTATGAGTGTTGTTTATCCTTCTCTGTGATTCCATAAAGAAATGTAATATAATTGAGTAAATGCTCATCTGTTGCCTTAATATTCAATCCAGAATATTGAAGAATACATTTAACTGTCATTGCAGGGGATCCTTGATGTGCAATTAGAGCAGCCCAGATTATGTTGGGATGGATTTAAATGAAGCAGATTGTTCGATCATTCTGTGAACTCTACTGCAGCATAGTATAACAGAAATAGATTTCAAGATCAGTCATGCTGTTCACGCCAGATTCCTACTCTACGTATGTCATGTGACTTAAAAGTAGTAACATCAGAGCGTTTTTGGCTCTTTTTAAGTGGCAGGAGTGAAAATGAGTCATCGTCAATTTTTTGTTGTGTTGGTTTCAGATTGATGAAGACAGCTGGAGAACAATTAAATAAAATAAAGAAACAGGATGTAGGCTCCACAGGAAGATTTTTGTTAACACTTTATTTGGACAGTCCACCTACAGATAGTTCACGGAGTATTAATGACATTAGCTGAGGTTCAACAATTTAACTGTTTCACTTTGTACTTTTGATGTTTAAGAGATTGTCTTTTGAGTGTATGTGACGATTCAGGACCTTACCTACATGTTCTCTGTATAATTTATCTGAACTTGAACTACTTCCTCAATTATTCTGAGAATATGTTGTGAATTGTAACACAGTGGTGCAGTGGAGGGTATACTCAGGTATACAGGGTATACCCACTTCTTTTTCTATCCAGTGACAGTATACCCACCTATCAGCAAAACAGCCATTGTAATATAGGAGAGTATTTCCACTTCCTCATCGGTAACCTACCTAGTAGTACATCCACCTCATCAACTACCACTACACCACTGTTGTCACATACAGATTAACATCTACACAATAAAGTAAAACACTTGAGTTTCAGCTAATAAATGCGTGAAATGCGACAAAGACTCTATAAACTATCTGTAGGCAGACGATCCATATAACATGTTATCTGATTTTTAATGACCCCCGCCCCACTAAGTTTGGGCTGAGCCCTGAAAGTTTGCAACGACTGGCTCCACCCCTGGACTCCTAAATTTATTTTTTTTAAAAAGTGTTTGGAGTTAAAACTGCACTTCAGTTTGAAAGTTGTCCACCAGTATTCTTGAAAGTGTTTTGAGTGTGCTGAAGATATCTTGTGCCCACATTAGCAAAGGACATGTGATACTTTCTTGTTTCCTGAGATACGGTTGTTTGACAGTACTTACGCACATTTATGAAGTTCATTTTAAGGCGTTATTTTATGTTTATTTCCACTTCTATTGATCCCATTTTCAAGTGCACCAAATTTCGTCAGTCTTTTATTTATGCATTGATTTATTGATTACATGTAGTGCCCAGGCTCCTGAACTGGACTAAAATCCTTTTGAATATTTATTAGTTTGTGTGTTAGTGTTGATGCTGTTGTGGCAGTCTGTTTTATGTTGTCTGACTTGTTTCTCTTTTTATACTTTTGACTGTACCTAAGCGTTTCCACGGTAATATCACAGTTTCATGCAGTATCACACAATTATTATTATTAGTAGTAGTAGTAGTAGTAGTAGTAGTAGTAGTAGTAGTAGTAAAGGAGATGTGCGTACAAATGTTAGGTGTCTGTCCGGCTTGCAATTTTTTAAAGTACCAGAGATAAGTTAACATACATGGTAAGATTACCGTCAATTTTCATACTACATTGTATGGTTTCACGGTGTACTGCTGCATCCCTACATGGGAAACCAAACTAGTTTCCCCTTTAATAAAATTATCTGAGTTAGAAATAACTGTAGTGCACAAACTAAATGTAACTATGAAACTCTAGGCTGTACACCATAGTATGAATATATATATTTGTTCTGTTAATGTGATGGTTTTGTCTTATGGATGTGTTTTATGTTTATATTTTCCTGCCTCGGCTGGATGACAAAGTTTAGTCCATTTTATTCTATTTAAAGTGGAATAAGTCAGTTAATTGATTAGTCTATGGACAGAAATTTTGATTGAATGTTTAGAGAAAATGACCTGACATTAGTAATGCACTGTGAGGATTTGCTGTCTTTATATGTCTTATGTTATGGTAAACTAAATATCTTCAGGCTTTGAAATTGTGAGCTACATTTTTAACAGTTCTTCACATCATAGTACAAATGATTAGTCGAAAAAAAAATTGATAATGAAAATTCTCCCTAGTTGCAGCCTTAAACTGAAAGCAGTGAGGATGATTGTAAAGTAAACTGATTTATTTTAAGTATTTTTTTGGTAATTTTCTGCTTTTATCAGTGTAGAGAGATAAAATGAAGGTAGGTGACATTAGACTGGACGATTACATGGTCGTCATATTAAACCTGTATATTAATTTCTAACCCCAGCAGCTCTCAGTATGTTGACTCTACTGGCCACTCCCTGTTACTGTAGATGTAATACCTCATATCCACCACAAGGTGATGCTAATGCCTAAGGAAACATGATGCCTCCCCGGTACCTCAGAGGTAACTGGGTCTACCTACGTCTGACTGACGATGGACTTGAGAAGCTTTGAGAAACCACACCACCATTTGAAAAGTTTATTTCTACCATACACAAACTGTACAACACAGCGCATATCTGTTTATTATGAAATAGTAAAAGTAATAGGAAGTTTCAATTTACAAACTACTCCAACTGAAAAAAAGCATTACATTTTAATGTAAAAGAAAAGAAAATACAATACAATTTCATATCATACTAATATCGTTCCACAAAAAAGCATTTCACATTACAAAACATCAAATACTAACAGGGAAAAAATAAATATTATTCACAAAACTTCCTGAGCAAACAATGTGTGGTATAGGAATTAAATATAAGAAATTATAAATAAAGGATTGTTAGGTTTAAAGAATTTGATTCAAATTTTCTGAAAGATTAAAATTCTTTAAAACATATTGAGTATTTGGATAAAATAGGGTCTCATTTTTCTTTAATTTGGCTCTTTTGCTTTTATATTTTTTCTTCTTGGAAATGTCCTAGGCTACATGTCTTTGACTTTATTTTTGCAGAAATGAAAAATGTATTGCTCAAATGAATTATTTTTCTTGTGGGCTTAACTTAAAATTGAGACATGTGCTGTGTAGCACGGTGATGCGACTGCTGCATCCCATTCCCCGCTTTTCGTTGAAGTCAAGGGCAGTGTGGTGAACTAAAAATACAAAATAATTAATAATACAAAAGTGCAATTGATGCAAACAAACAACTGATTAGCCAACAACTACCATTTGTCTATGTTTTCTTTTCTTTTTTTTGTCTTCTTTTTTTTTCTGTTGCATTTAATGATTGAAACCGAAATGCGAGTTGTCGTGGTAGTCAGCTCGGTTTTGAAATAGCTACTATTCAAATCTGCCCCAAGCGTTACAAGAATATTCAAACTGTAAGACTGGTTGAAATGTTAAGGCTTGTAAGCAGTTTAAGATAAAACAGGAATAGATGCTGTTGTGTGTTGTTTTTTTTTTAATTCCCTCCTTCCTTTTTCCTCCTCTCCATGCTAGCAAAAGTTAAAATAATCACCAGACTTTTCAATCTCAGTCGTGATATTTCAAAACCTGACTCTGAGATCACAGCTACTGAGACAACGGTATTTAAACAGTCATCAGGAACCTCCTATGAAAATAATTGTACTGTATAATAAATTAGACACCATCCACATAATACTGTCCTACCACAAAACATAGTACTCGTATACTTTTATGGATTCATATACATTTAGGCACATACTATATGCACACTCCAGAGTGTGTGCACAGAAGGCAGTTTAATATCTATATTTAAAAAAAAGACATCTTGACAAAGTGGATTTTTGATTTGTGTTGCACTCTTCTTGTGGCACGCTATGCAAAGCAGAATCTGACATTCAGTTCACTGAATGATGTTGCATTTTTTTTGCTCAGTGTCACCTCCCGGTTGCATTCAGCTGTTATTGGTTAAGAAGGAAAAGGTACAGTACAGGTGCATTGCATCTTTTTTTTTTTTTGATCTCAGTGTTCACTTTGTCTTGCCATACATTCAGTTTCCAATAAAGAAAGCAAAAGCAATGCTTAAAAATATCGATGCTTAGTCGTTTTGGTAGGTTTTTACTTTGAAGAGAGATCCAACTCATGGTTTAATAATCATAATAATAATAATAATAATAATAATAATATAAGTTTTTCAACACTAGATGGCGAAAGTATGCCATGAAACTGGAATGTGCTTCTATGTAAATTTACAATGTGCAGAAAGTCAAACAGATTTTCTCAAATATTAAGCATTTACAATTCAAGAAATAAATAAAAATCGAGGAAATAAATACACTGATGAACAAATAGAATAATAAATAGCGATAATATAAGAATGACATGAACACATACAGATTAAAATCAAGCAAACCATACAAAATAATTAAGTGCAAGAGGGGTAAAAATCTCACCAGGATAAACATATCAAGTGAATGCAGAAACAGTAAAAGCATTACAAATCTGGCTGGTAATTTTCTCAGTGCAGTGTATTTACCGGGAAATGCCAAACACATTTCCAAAAGCCTTGTCTTATACATGCAGCCAAGCCAGCACTCTTCAGTAAAATAGAGCTATCTAGTGCCATTATCCCAAGTCAAAGAAACCTCTTGGTAGCTCTACAGCTTAAACATGGATGCCCTTAATAGCCTGTTTGATATTATCCAAGAGGGCCTTGCACTCTGGAGAGTATTCATGCTCCGAGTTGTTGTACATATCAGTTAATGTGTTCACATAGGCTTCAAAATTATGCTCACTGATGGGTCCCTGCAACAAAAACATGTTTGACTATTAGTGAAAACAGCACAGCAGAAAATGACAATTCATAGAAAATGAGATTTCTTCCAGGACAGGTTAGATATAATGAGTTGTAGTGCAGTCTGTGGTCAAGGCTTACTGTACCATTTGAGGCAGCTGAATGTCTGTTAGACTGTTAATGAGAGCTTGGCTAAGGCGAGCGAGCTCCTTCAGAAGGCTGTCGTTGTGCTGTTCAATCATCTTGTTCTCCTCTTCAATTGTCCTCAGGTTACATTCCATAGACGAGATCTGCTTTCGTGTACAAGGAAAGGAATTTCGTCAAATTGAGCGAGCAGAGATCTCAGACCTTTTTGTCCTCTAAAAGATAAACTTGTCGGAGTAGATATTTACCTGGGTTTGAAGTTGCATCATATCTGCTTCTATTTTCATGTTGGATTCATTCAGTTCCTTAATTTCATGATCCAAATGTTGAATATCTTCTTTGTTTTCAACACCTGAGTTGAAGCATATAATCTAATTTATCATGTTCAAGCTGAAAATACTGATGCTGTCCATGCCAAGATGCATATGACTGCAAAATGCTGATTTCATACCACACAGCATGTCAGAGTAGCTTACCACTGCTGGCTTTCAGTTTGATGGTCATCATCTCGTCTTCCGAGTGCTTTTTCTTGATGCTCTGTGCGTTCAGTGGGCAACCCGACAAGCTAGTCCAGCAGGTCGTGAATGACAATTTTTGGGACAGAACTTTAGCATCAGTAGAGATTGTGGACAAGAGTAAAGAATGCAACATGTCGACCAGCAGTATTGTTTAGAGATAAAATGGAGGACAGGCGACCTCACCTTCTGTGAGTGGCAAACACATTATTGGCATGTCCAAGGCCATTGCAGCCAGGCAAGGGACAATGGGGCAGTTCCTGTTTATTGGTCTTCCAGGCAAAGGGCAGCCCATTGATGGACGACTCCTTCTGTCTTTTGGCAGCGAGCGGACAACTGCCTGCGCTGCGATGGGATGTGTATTTTCCCGATATATGGCCCTGTCCGTCACATCCCATTACTGGACACCTACCAGAGAAACACACACAGAGTCGTACATGTTGTAAACACAGCTGACTCACACAAGGAAAAATGGAACTAACTTGCGTTTAATAACAGTTCTGTGCCACAGAGAAAGACATAAAATAACAACATCATTAAAAAAAAAACAAACAAAAAAAACTCTCTTTCAATAACTAGACCGGAAGATTTGTTAACCATTAAGTTGATTAATCCAGCCAAATGCTGATTAAAATTGAAGTCGCCAAAACTAAAAATAATCGCATTAACTACAAGTTACTAATCCAGTGAAACTTGAGTTTGAGCGAGCGCTCTGTGTGTTCGCCGCATACGTTTGGAGGTTGCTGATGTTTGTGCTTGAAAACATAAGCACAAGTCACGCTGAATATCATTAAGAGTTGCATTTTCAGGGCCTGTTTTCTGCAGGTCAGTAATGGAGTGACATGAATTACAGATAATTGTCATGTATCCCCTCATGCGAAAGAATGTAATTTGGAGGTGGCTCACCCCTTCCCTTATTGATAAAGGTGAAAGGTCACCTGAGATGATACAAATGGCACACATGCTGTAGAGTGCTGCTGCAAAAAGCCTGTTTCAGCATTTTGTTACTCGACAGCAGCAGCAGCAGCACTTAGAGGACAAAACAACACCAGCCCCATTACTTACATCTACTACAGGTAGGTAGCTTGATGCAAGGCACCAGGACAATGGAGGCATGCCATATGGCCCACTATTTACAATAATCTAGGGACATTTGCTACCCTCCCCCTTTCTCTCCCTTTCTCTCTTAATGTGTATGAGATCTATTCCAGTCTAATTCCTAAGCTCATGCCCTTGCATTAGTAATTAAAAAGAAAAAATCTGTGTCCAGATGTATAAGTAAACAAGGGCTCATATATCTGACTTTGGATTTAAACTGCAAATCAATTACATTATTCTTTTTTCCAATAACACTTTCACAGACAATGATTAAGCTGCAAATGAGTGCAATGCCATCAGAGCGGACATTTTCTTAATATACTATAATTATAAAGAAAGCACTCAGTGAAGAATAATAAGCCAGATATCCCATTCAGAAAATAGGAAAAGATAAAAAAAAAAATCCCACAAAAACACGCTGCTAATCCTCAGAAAATAATTCACTAATGTTACGACAAGAGAAGTATTATTTTCTTTGTTTAACTTAATGGCCTCCAGGTATAATGCCCCGGGCACAAAAGCATGACGCATTATCACAATGTTTTCTTGTTTTATTTTTGAAACAAAAAAAAACATGACAGCATGGGATGAGAAAAAAAAAATCTCTTACTTAAGCTCTTGCTCATCTTTGTCATCCTTGTTTGGTGTGAGCTTCAAACCTCCCTTTCTGGCACGTGGACATCCTGACAAGCTAAAAATGATTGGCGACAGTATGGGTTAACATGGAGGAAATCTATTTAAGAGTAAAAATAAAAGCTCAATTGTTACAGGCAGCTAGGAGGGTCTGCTGAGTTTGAATTTGCACAAGCAAATCTATAAATCTACATAAATAAATGTTTAATCACTGGAGAAGTTGGCAGCCAAATAAATCAATAAAAACAAGAATTCAAAAAGTGCAGCATGTTTGCAGCATAAAGTGAGACTTTCACCATCTGTTTGAATGTCATGCATCTGACAAATGTATTTCATGCTCAGTTGCGATGATTTTTCTCTGCTACCTTCTGTGCGAAGCATAGTTCCCAGTCACATGTCCAGATCCATCACAACCAGGTGTTGGGCACCTGCAGGTTGAGAGACACAGATACCAGGTGCTTTTTACAGCAAAGACTGCGAGCAGAGCGCTGCATTCATGCTAATATGCAGAAAGGTAGTACAAATACCAAACAACTTCATGTGGAGTACATAGAAATCATGCATAATGTGTAGTAGAAGGGAAAGAAAAGGAGAAGCATTGACCTAAACTGAGGCAGAAAAACAAGCTGCCTAGTTTAATGTGCAAAATCCTTTAGTAACAATAACAGTTCTGAAAACACATACTTTAGTTCCTGAGAGTTGGCTGCCATCAGTGATTTGAGTGTCTTGTCAGCCAGGGGACATCCAGACACACTGGAGAGGATAAAGAGCTAACAGTCACTTTAATGCACTCTTTGATCACAGCTGAATTAAATAATCTTAATACAATGTCTCAAAGCATATTTATACAAAATCATTTGAAAACACAATTCCACCTCCTCTTCGTGAGAAAGCTTTATACGTGTCACCGTGTTTTAAAAAAAATGACATTTAAAATCAAACTCTACTACGATTCAACTGTTTCAACACGATTAAACAATCAGCACTGTTTCTCTTGTCTTTATATCTGTTAGCCGGTGTTAATGAGAGCGTAATTATTTACAGTACCTCCGATGTGATGCATAATTCCCCGTCACATGGCCACTGCCGTCACAGCCTGGGGTCGGACAGCTGCAGGAGAACACAAAGCTTTTAATACACAGATTACTCTGGTTCCCACAACTTGAACTGAATCTTTCTTTTGCACCTTTTCACGGGCATTAACTAGAAAAAATGGAGTTAGTACAGCGGGAAGTTTAGTAGAAGAATTATTATTAATATACTGCTCAACATTCAGTTTTTAATAATGTCTCTGAATGTCACTGAGGAGAGGGGGGTTGCTGTGCTGCGGAACTATAGAGGATCCTACTTTTTGTCGCGGCGTGATTCTCAAGAGGAGACCCAGCAGAGCATGCACGCTAACTACAAGAGTCAAAGCTTGTACGGGATGTACAGGGAGGAAACTCACTTTCAAATAGATACATTTCTGCTCCACATGAACCTGCAGACATACCAGTTACAATGATGTGTAACACAGGGAGTTTCAGTGCGTTTTGACTAGGCATGGGACGATATGAAAATTTAATGTCACGATTATTCAGGTCTAGAGAATCGCGATTCACAGTATTATCGCGATAATCATCGAAATATGCTTTACACTAAAAATGGCACTAAAACATACTGGAGTCACTTTACCTTACATTTTATTAAGAAAAACATATTTTTATTGCATCACACACAGGACATTTTTTTATAGCAGAAAACAATCTTACTATTTAAAATCGGATCATATTATTTGATATGAAATATAACAACATAGCATCTTGATTGTGTTTTTTGAGCTTAGTGCATATGCAGCCTGTTTTTGTAGAGTCTCTTTTTAAATGTTTGTTACCCAGCAGTTTATGTGAGGGCTGCTGGACCTGATATTTACAATTATCTCAAAAGGGCTGCACAATAAATCGAGACATTATCGAAATCGCAATAATCGCTACAGTTTTTTATATAAAGGTAAAATGAAGCATTGTGGTGCTACAGAGATGCTCCGGCCCACAAAATGCTTGGTTCAGACCCCAGCAAAAATCACATCACCTTTTTTTTTTTTTTTAGTGAAAATGAAATGCAAATTTTCCATTGCATTAAACCTTTGACTCATACTGCAGTCACAATGTCAGTCAAATAATCACAAAATGATTTTTTTGATACACAATCAGCTTTCTGTGTTTTTTATTGCGATACGCGATAAAACCGTATATCGTCCCATCCCTAGTTTTGACTCACTTACATCAAACCGTCCTGTTCAAACAAAGGTATGCTTTGTCGTTAATACTGACCATCTGCCAGCTAACAGCGATGCTCACATCACACACAGTCGCCTCATTCTTTAACATAACGCACCTCAGAAGCTCTTTCTTTGCGTCTCGTAATAGCAGCTTGGCTTTGGGGCTCATCATGCTGCCGTCTCCTTGGTAGTGTTGGTCCTCCAAGGAGGCGTGATCGTAATCCTCCTGGCGAAGACAAAAAAAAGTGAAAACGTGGCCTTTACTGTCCGAAACATCAAACCTGACCTGAGCTGCTATGACCTGAAAGTGAATAATTAATGAAAAGCACTATATAATACTCTTAAAACACAAGCCCTGAGGGGTTAAAGTGCGATTATGCTTAAGGATACTTATACTGTAGTAAACCATACATCCATTTAAAGTCATACTTAATCCACATAGTATTTATGAGGTAAAGCCATGACGTATGGATCTCCTTTTTTTTTATACAGACAAGATTGTGCAGTCACCAGATGTTGTGTATGGTTTCTAAAAGCAGGTCAAATGTGGTTACCCCTCAACTACAAATGAATGCCACATGTGTAATAAAGGAAAGATCCATCCAGGTACTTGAATGACACATAGAGACCAGAACTCAGTGTGATATTAATATGTTTTATAGATTTAAAGATCTGACTGGAGAAGCTGCTGTGCCTTGGAAATTTAGTTGCACAATATATTGATATTGAGCCTGGATATAGTCGTAGATTTGGATATCGTGCATCATTCATTTGTCTTCTGGTGTTAAAGGCTGCGTTACAGTAAGGTGATGTCATTTTCTGAACTTATGAGACTGGTTATTATATCTACAAAATAATGGTTGTGTTCTTATTATGCAGATATTTTGTGAAAGCACCAATAACCCTACAGTATCGTCACAATATTGGCATCAAGGTATTTCGTCAAAAATGATCATGATATCTCCATATCGTCCAGCCCTACTTGAAAAATGTCACAAAATTTAAAATTAGGGGATTTTGGCAACATAAGGTGATTTAATATTTTACACTAGCCATTTTTTTAGACTACATTTTTTTACTTGAAGTAATTCTGGGACTGAATTTGACCACTTGGACTGTTTCTGGACAAAAGTTGACAACTTTTTGGGCAATAAAGTAAAGAAATAAATAGAGAACTAAGTATTTAAGCTTTGAAACAGCATGAAGACATTCATGTTTGGAAATGAAATGGTAAAAGTAAGTCAAAGCTGTAGATTTTCTTTGGTGGTGGTGTGGGGGGGACGCAAGGGACATGGCCCTCTCAATATTTAGAAACATGTTTATTTGTCCCCTCCCTGAAAACTTGAAAGACCATTTATTTATTTATCTATTTTGACCAAATTAAAGACATTTACACCATAAATTGATGCAGAAACGGTGTGGAAAATTCACCAAAATACAGGAAAATTAAATGTCTGATTCTCAAAATTTACTGGCAGAGGATCCCCAGATCTCCCGTTTCATATATGTCCCCCCAGTACTGACATAAAACCTTTGTCCTTGTCAACAGTAATGCACAGTAAAACAGGTATGTAATCTTCATATTAAACAAAGGCCATTTTAAAAACAAAAGTTAAGGCGGCTTTGTGAGTTTGTCGGTTTGCTTTTGAGGGAGGAATGGACGTGGAGATGCAGGGCGGAGTAGCAGGTTTATTTGTAACTTGTTTGTTTCCGTCGATGTGTATGTTTCCATGTATTGTGGTTGTTATATTCATATAGGGCCACTTTTGAATTCAGTGCTTTTAATAATGCTTTCAAGTGTTTTGTGCTATGTTGCTCCTTTGAGTTGTTGTGCTTATAAAGTCAAATAAAATCCTAATGTGGTAACAATGATAGGGACAATAGAGAGAGAGAGCTCTAAAATAGTTATTTTAATAAGTAGTTTCTGGCCAGGGCCCTTCTGTGTCGAGTGCGCATGTTCTCCCCCGTGTCAGCGTGGGTTTTCTTCGGGTCCCTCGGCTTCCTCCCACAGTCCAGAGACATGCAGGTTAGGTTAATTGGTGACTCTAAATTGCACGTAGGTGTGAATGTGAGCGTGAATGGCTGTCTGTCTCTTTGTGTCAGCCCTGTGATAGTCTGGCGACCTGTACAGGGTGTGCCCCGCCTCTCGCCCATTGTCAGCTGGGATAGGCTCCAGCCACCCCGCGACCCTGAATAGGATAAGCGGTTACGGATAATGAATCAATGAGTGAATGAACGTTTGTTTTAGAGGATACTTGGAGAAGATGTATTTGCACAGCTCAACTGAATAAATAGAAAATGAGAAATCAGTTGTAGGCTCAGTGTTTATAAACTCCAGCTTACCAGGGAAACTATAATAATCTCCATCTTTAGTTTTTAACTGTCAGTCTGTTACTGTGCTGCTCAGTCTCTTTGCTTTATCTGCACTTAATGCATATCTTACATTTTTAGATTACAACCAAAGTGTCAGTTGTTGTGTGTTTTTTTTGTTTGTTTTTTTACCTCTGCGTCCTGTAAAGCGTGTGCTTTGCTGAAGTTGACAGGGACGGGGCTCTCCCAGCTGTCTCTCTCACACAGCGGCTGGTAGAAGGCGGGGCTGATGAGCACGCTCCCGCCTTTGGCCGCGCTGGACTCAGAAGGGGACAGCGGGTCGTCCAAAGGTGTCTTTGTCGGGGCTTTTACATTTTCCTTGCACTTCTTCATACTCAAGTCCAAGGTGCCATTTTCATCCACCTCTATGAGCATGTCCTAGAGGCAACATTTAATGGATTCAGACGTTACAGCATGTCGTCGATGGGTACAATAAACAAAGTATGCCTCACGTATCAGTGCAGGGCATGCTAACATATGAAAATAAATGAATCAGGGGATATAAATAGACCTTATTTTCTAATTACAGTGTAAATAAAACAGTACGATGTCTTATTAATATGACAGCAGCGATATGGTAAACTTGAACCCAACAACATTTCTCTGTAAACATGAAAAAAATGACTTGAAACGCAGAGCAAACAAACATATTTAAATAATACATACAGTGGTTATCTCACACCAGACAAAGTACCAAACTAAGCCAGCGTTAATTCTGCTGAACACAAAAAAATAATCACTGGTGTGTGGTTTTTCAGTGACAGCTGTGTCATCTGTTTTCTAGGACACACAACCATGATGGCAGCTGGGGGGGGAGGGGGGGGNGGGGGGGGGGGGGGGGGGGGTTGCTGGTTTTAGGTCATCATTATTATAGCAAAAATTAAAAAGCTTAATGTGGCATAAGTTTCCCCGCTGACAGATGTGTTTGTCGTTTTTGTGCTGAAACGCAATAGCATGATGACTTATGGCTGTTTTATGGTATTAAAAGTTTTACCTCATTAAATGCTGAAATCCTTTTTCCATAAACGAAACCAATTATTCAACGCATATGTTTCATTAAACCCTATACATCATTATTTTTTTTTAAAACAAAAGGGAGCTTTTAAAATTAATTAAAGGGGATAATTTACATGAGCATTGGATGTGGCTGTCCACTTAAATTATCCAGGCATTCGTCGACATGTGCACCTATTCAAAATAACACCAGTGTAAAGCATGAGCAAGACTTTCATGATTTTATTCAGATTTTAATGTTGTTTTTAGCTGCAACTAAAAAGTAAAAGTCAGGATTTATTTATTTATTTTTCTGCTTTTTCCCAATGATGTCATTTAAGTGTCTCACATTTTTAAATAAGTAGAATCGGCTTGTATTCACACTTCAAAGGCAAGCTATGTGGTGCTTTTTGTGTGCGATATCTCGACACATAATATACATATGCAGATAAGTTAAAGCATCCGACGACATATAACACTCTAAATATGGCCCCTTTTTTTCAGACTTGAAAGCTGTTCTTTATTTTGTACGTCTCTCCAAGACAACTAAGCTGTAAATGAGAACAGATGATTAACTTGCTAACACTGTTTTATTCATTCAGTGGGCTGGTACCTGGTACGGGGCCACATTCTCAGCTCAACAAGCTGGGAGACAAGGATCTGTGCTGTGTAGGTGTGGAAACCTTGAATCATCTACAGTACAGTGTGCACGTATGTAACCCACAGAATGTGATCAATATTAATCATGAAGTTTGGAAAAAGCCGAACACAATGGCACGTTGGAGATAAAACGACAGCAGAAGAGATTTTGGATCTGCGCACATTTCCAAGAAGAGTTTGGATTTTGTGTGAATTAAACTTTTCAGATGTTAACTCCTTTAGCTGATTGGCTTAATCCATTGAAATGCTTTTAAATGCTGTCTGGTGTAGACACACAGCCTATCCTGGATCATATAACTAAGCAAAATATCCTCTGCCATCTGCAGCGGGCAAGATGCAGTTTCAGACAACAGTTCAGGGTTTTTACATGCCAGCTGATGTCGAAACAAAATACAGTACCACATGTTTTATTAAAAAAATAGACGAGTAGTTGTAATTGGGAAAGAAGGCTGATTGTATTTCTTCTTTTGATGTGATTACACAAATTTTCATTTGTGTACATTAAAGCTTTATGGAGAGGAAACCTCCTTGTTTTTCTGCCACCAGAGCGCCAAGCTCCCTTTGCCAAATTCTGTCTTTTGATGTCTTCCCTTTTTATACACAAATCAGAGTTCCTTTAAAATGACCACATTAAATACCTTTCCAAGTGGTCTAATTTGATTACCTTTGTGGAGGTTGCCAAGGGCCGGCCGGCGACAGCCTCCATGTTCTTCCGGTAGCGAGTGGAGAGGTTAAGGATGGCGGCTGTCGCTGCTGCCGCTTGGAGACCGTCTTCTTTTCTGAATTGACTCGGCGGGCTGTGTTGACCAGAGGTGGGCAAGCGGCCACCTGGAGCACCAAGGAAGCCAGGATACTGCTGAGGTGCTAAAAGACAAATAATTAGCGGATAATATAGTTACTGAGACACCAGGTGTTACTATCCAAACTTGATAGAACATAGAAAGCAAGGTGGAGGTTGATATTTGTCGGTTTAATAACAGGCACTGACACAAAAAGATTCATTCAGTCCTAAAAATGTTAAAATGTTTGCATGTAGATTTGTGGAATAATATTTATTTGTGGCCAAAACAAAGGCTCTACACCTAAAACGTGACACAAAAAAAAATGTATTCACCTTTAATACCGTGTTAACACACAAAAAACGTATTTGTAAAATGAACGAAACTTACAATCAGGGAAATGTGACATTTCCTGGTCCTGGTTGGTCCCCATCAGAGGCTGTTTGCCGAAGACCTGTGCATCAAAGCTGGCGTAATCAAAGCGAATTCTGCTGTACTTGTCCATGTCTTTTGTGAGGCTCGTTTGCAAGGCTGCTACTGGATGAGAGAGCCTGTAGTTCAGCTGGTTCATCTCAAACTTCTTTATCAAGCCGATGGCTCTGCAAGGAGAACAAATTGGGAAAAAAGGCTTCATTTTATTGTGCAAACCTCGTGAAATAACAAGTGCCCAACAAGCTCATATTAAGCGGTTAAGTATAGACGTTGTTTTGAACCATTCAGGGATGCCAGTGCTTTTGTACACATAGAGTCTGGGATCTGATGTGTGTTGTAGATCCACAGCCAGGTTGCCAGACTAATTAATATAGTAGGAGTGGGCATCCTGCCCATGATATATCCACAGGGAACAAAGAGTTCTGCTCTTTTATCATCTCTAATAGAGAGGAACTCACAGGACCAGCAACCATTGCTTATGTCTGCTTGGAAAGCTCGAAATAGACTGTGCGTTCTGCTGGGATCAGTGAATAAAAATATCCCACACCCCCCTCAACAATAATAGTGTTTATCACTTTTTTGCATAACCTCAGTTATGCTTTTACAACTTCAGTCCACTCCAGAGCTGATTATGATTTCTGGGTGCTTGTTGTAATTATTGTCCTGCACATGTGACCACATTGATAGCAGTGAAAATCCACAGCGTTATCTGGCAGTGTGCTGTACCTCGGTGAGCGGTCAGGTGTTTGTCTGCATTTCAGGCTCTCGTCCTGAGGTTTGGAGACTTTCACTGCAGCAGCGATGGGGCAGCCTGAGAGGCTGGAAGGGGAGGAAAACAAATACATTAGTCTAATACTGTAACCCATCTATGAACAGGGTGCAGATTTCTAATGGCTTTTTGCTGTGGTCGTACCTCCGGTGGGTGCTACGGTTGCTGTTGACATGGCCTCTTCCTGTGCACCCGGGTGTAGGGCACTTGAGGACGTTCTCATGCATGGCCAGGACTGAGGGGATGAGGACACAGAGAGGAGATAAGCTCAGACAGAGTCCAAAATAATTTAAGACATAATCAAGCTGAAAGATTATAAGATGCTAAATACATATATATATCTACTGAGCCTTCTGGAAATAAAAAAATACATTAAATGGGGATTTATGTAACTGGTTGGTACATTAGTGCCTATAGAGCAAAGATCCTACAGAGACAGACGCTGGAGAAAAAGAAGCAAAAGGCTCTCTCATTGTGAGGAATGCTGTAATGTGCCTGAAATGTAAATAGCTTAGTGCAAAGAGGAGCGTAACAAGACAGCTGATTATATTCTTCAAAACAAACGCGTCGTTAAAGGTCCGCTCTGTATCCTTAGAAACTTCTTTTCTGTACATATTCTCCAATTAGTTTGTTGGAGTTGTCTATTTATTTTTGAATGCTGCGTTAGCTAGCCCTTTGATTTGCAAATACTGCCTCCAGTCTAAGAGCACGCGCTTTTTTGAAAAAGTTAATTACTTTTTCTGTTCCTTTTGTAACATTACTGTTTAATGTCGAATGTTTGTTGAGTTATATTGAAATGACTTAACAATCGCCAATGTGAGGGGGGGAAAAAGAATTCAATATTCACACATTACAGCACATTAAGAGAAAGAGAGAGAGAAAAAATCCTTTAAATTTATTTGAAAAGTTTCATGCACATCTTTGAATTGAACTAAATGTATAAGCAGGTCTTTCTTGTCTTTGGGTTTAAGAGGATTTCAATTACGCCGACTGATTATAAATCCTACAAATGGCAGTTTTTATAAGTATAAATCATCCATTATACAGCATGTATACACAGAACTGCCTGTGTGACTTACTCTCTGGAGGAACTCGGACTTTATGAGGACACCCAGACAAACTCCTGTGATGTGGGTACAGGCCGGTCACATGACCAGTGCCATCGCAGCCAGGAGTTGGACACTTTATGTCCTTTTTATCTGTGCGTGGAGAATCTGCGGACACAGTAAAACAAGATATCACAATAAATAAAAATAATACAAGCACTCCCCTAACGTACTGAAGCCTTTCTGTCTTTGTGCTCTGTCAAGAAATGGAGAAGTGAAACACACATAATATTCGCACTTTCGTGAGAATATATTGTACATAGGTCAACAGATTGAAATATCATGCAAAGCTAAATACTTTTTTTTTTTTCTCACAAAATGCATCTTTTAATCTGTCATTTTAGTTAAGGCTGCAGTTCAACATTCACTTCTTAATGCCCATCCATCGAAAGATTACATCTAGGATTACACATTTAGCTGCAGTCATTTGAAGAATCAGAGGGAAACATGAGAGGTACTTTAGGAGGATTTAAGACTTATGGTCATGGTTAAATATCCAGTTGATTCCTATCAAAATCCAATATTCTGAGTAGTAGCAATTCCATCAGAAAATTTTGTTCTTCTTTATTTTAGTCTGTTTATTTATTACTTCACTTGTTGCCAAAATGTTTTTAATACTTAAGAGGATTTCCTCCCTCTGATTTCCCCCCCTCCCGTGCGTATGCTTCTTCTATTCCTTTTAATGTTTTTCAAAGCGCCCAATCATCCAAATCACAAGTGGTCTATCTGATTTGCGCTGGATGAAGGTACATACGTGAAAAGTGATCGTTCCCAAAAAAGATCACTTTTGATTCTTAAGACTGCTTGTCTTTACTGGGGGTGTACATCACAAGTTTCATCACGATACGATATTATGGTGATGCTTTGGACAGCAATGTGATATTTAGTGATATCATAAAGTGTGCGACGATATGATTTTGATGCAGTTCAGGAACCTGCGATTGATATGAGACAACATCAGTAAGTATCCTCATTGTCTTTTTCTTGGCTGCTTGCCATTGTCTGCCTGGCGATATGCCGCAAGCATTGTTTAAGGGTTTAAGACGGAGGTGTGCTTGGACGGAAATAGTGACACAGACGTGCCAAAGATGTTCCCGCATAAAAGCGCATCTTAAAGATGACGATACAACACATTCTCGTCAAATGAGGGCACTTGATCAGTGGCCCTAAAAGTCAAACTATGACACTCTAGACACACCTCCAGTGTTGGTGTTGGTCGTTCAGGGTTGGCATGTCAATTTACGCTCCATACATGCATTGTGTCTTTTCAAAATAAACTCCCATTTTCACAGGAAATGCAGTTTTTACTTATTAAATGCATACAGTGTCTTTTCAAAATAAATTTAGAACGTAGGTACATAACTGTGGTTTTACATTTACTTCCTTGGGTTAAGCATTAAAAGCACGTAGTTAGGTTTAGGAAAAAAACAGCATGGTTTGACAATAAGTATATACTAGTACACAAGCTGTACTTAAAATAAGTCAATTGGCTTTTGGTCCGGAGTCCACCTCCCCTTCCTTCCATCCTATGCCGACTGTCTCGCTTTTTGTACTATGGCAGTTGCTGAGAGCGTTAAAAAATGCTGCTGCCCCATGCGTCTCATACAGGTGCTAAAAGGTTGCCTCTGTGCATTGGTATCTGACGCTGAGGGTCACTGACCAGCATCAGTATTTGACAAGTTGGGAGTAAGACTAGATTGGACAATATTTATTGATGTTTTCACTTCCTCTAGTCTTTAAATAATTTTACATCACAGGTCTTTTCCCTCCATTTTGTTACCTTTTCCTCCGTGATAGTTTAGTCTGCTGTCCATCTCCATCATCCTATGGTGCCTTCTGTCGTTGGTCATCTGCTCCATGAGGAACCGGTCCATCTCCCTGTAGGCATGGTGCAGGACCTGTCTTTGCTCTGTCTGCAGAGCTATGGCCTGCTCCAACAGGCTGAAGTTCACCCTCCCTCGGCCCATGTCCAGGCCTCTTTCGTGGAGGCCCAGAGCCCAGCCGTCCAGCTGAGGTGGCCTCTCCACCTCTGCTTCCCCTTCACTGTCCTCCTCCGTGGGGAGCGGCCTGTATCTCAGAGCCTCAGCTTGAAAAATACTCGCCCTACCCATCGGACCACCTAACTCTGACTGAGGCTCTTCTTTCACAATGCCGTTCCTGCCTGAAAGGTCTTCGGAGGCTCCGGAGGGGCTGCAGTTGGAGCCGTTCACCTTGGCGGACAGAGACAGAGGCTCCCACTCGGCCTCCCTCATGTCTTCATATGGACTCTGTGGCGATGACGTACCACTAATCCTGTCTTGACTTTGGTCTTCTCTTTCATTGTTAAGGAGCTCCTCTTCATCTTCATCCATGAGAGGTTCAGATGTGTCCGGCTCACACTGCGGAGAGCCATCGGATGTCACTTCTGACCATCCGAGAGAATCATTGGACTTTGCTGCCGCATCGTGGCAGCCATTTTTGTAGGCAACTCCATTGATTGCACTTAAGTTTCCATCTAAAACAACAAGAAAACACTTATTATTTTATGTGTTTTCAAGACTTAACAGACCAAACATGTTCTTTTGTGACCCCTCGGTCACATGCGGGATAAGAATTGTTATGTCCTCGATAATCTTCTCCAAATCCTTTTAAAGGTTTTGGATTTTGTGTTACTTTTCTACAAATAATATCTTGAGAAAAACATGTTTTTTAGAGGATTTAGAAGAACACATGCTGCAATAGAAATAATAATCATAAGGTTGCAAGATTTCCAAGCAATTCCTCAAGTATGTTTTAGACAACATATACACGACCCTGCTGTCTGCTAGTTGAACATGAAACCTGGAGATGAGAAACAAAATTGTTTTCTTCTTCCTCTCTGTCTCCAATTGGAGCAACAACCCAACAAAGATTTAGGACAAGATTACGGAGGGATTTACTGTGCGGTGGACAGTGAACATCATTAATTAATTATGTGTATTTTTAAGTGCAAACTAAGCAGCAGCATGTTGTCATCTGCACACACACACACACACAAAAAAAACTGATTTAAAAACACATAATTGAGATGTGAACGAGGAAAAGTGAAGAGGATTCCTGAAAACACAGATGGAGGAAACCACAAACATGCAGATAAAAGAGAGAAATCTCTGTTAGCTGCTGCTGTCTGTGTGGCAGGACATGGTTTAGGAGAAGCCAACCATACACCTCAGTCAAAAAACTGACAAATTTTGGTTACAAAAAAGTGATAAAAGCACAACAGCTAACAGTGCCCACAGAAATGAATGGCTTGTTCAGTGAACATGAACCAAAAAAATTACTGAAAAATACAAGTGTTTGGATTAAATTTGATAAGAGCTTGTATCTTTAGTTCACCTGCAGTTTCTTTAAAAAAATGGTTATGAAAAAACAGTGGTTGAAAAACAGCTTAGAGATTAAATAAAAATCAGAAATGTCAAGGTATTAAGAATTAATTTAACTTGATCAGTGTGCATAAAACAGTGCTTTGCAATGTTTCAAACAGTTTTCTTTCTATTATAAGCTCTGTGTTTTTAAACAGTAACTAGTCTTGCTTAGTGTAAACATATAGTATATAACTCGTAATAGACTTTTAAAATGCAAGATGCTGCAGGAAAGGATTGTTCAATTATTGATTTTAATGTCTCATCAAAGTCAGAAGAGCTTCTCTAATACTGTCATGGATTTATTTAGGAAGATGACTCTTTTAATTCCCAGCTTTTGATTTTTAAAATCCTCACAGATGTAATATCATACACACATGTACACGACACATGTAGCATCATTATTGTCAATTAATAACATGCATTTCACTCATTTCATGCTATCCCTTTTCTCTCGCTTATTTTGCCAAGTGCTCTCTATAATTTAATTTGCAGTGACCTTTTGGCGTCTATCTTTTAGCATAAATCCAGGAATCCCGGTCACATGCACAGAAAGCCACAAGATTGTGGGAAGCCTTAAACGCAGTGAGAGTCTGATCAGTGGAACGGACAAAGAGGGTTATCCTAAGTGCATCTGAAACAACACTTTATTAACACCACTGATTATATTAAGTCATGGTCAGTGATTAACAATGGAAAGCTATCATCTGGATTGATTCAACAAAATCTCTCTTGATCCTCCAAAACCATTCAAACTTATGCTCGATTAAGGCTCTTTGGGCTACGAGGGTTTTTACTTTGAGTAGGCTGGACTGTGGGCCCAGATCCTCTTAAGTGGCCAGACATCAGATATTTGATAGAAGACAAATAGATAGAGATGGATTGTGAGAATCAGATCACACAGTGTTGAGGATGATACAGATACAGGCATTACTATTAATGAGAGCGGCACAAAAACTTAATCCTCACCAAAAGAGCTTTAACATAAAACATGTGGCGCTAATAAAGAGACAAACTGTTTTTTGTGAATATGTGATTTTGTACAAGTGCAGTCACGTTTTTGCAACATTACAGTGTTTCACTATCAGTTCCCTGCTGTGAAATATAAAAGAGGTGTCTAAAGACAAACCCTGTTGAATGAGAAATTAAAGCCAGTTACACGTATTTACATTTATGAGGCGAGCAACAAGGGTTTTGTTTTTCATCCAGATGGACTCCACGGCCTGACACAGCCGCATACAGTCAGACAAGCACAAAGACGTATACACACTCACACACACATACAAACACAGGGACACAGAAGTGCAGTGAAAAAAGGAAAGAGATGGAGGAAAAAAACTTGGATCCCTCCGGTGGTTTGTGTGTTGGAACAGGTGAACAGTTTGTACTCCAGAATAGCCATTACCAGCACTCTGCAGCAGGGCTGCAGTTGGCTGGAGTTGAACGCAGTGTGGCTCGACCAAACGAGAGGCTTATTTTTCTCCCTTTTTGTTAAAATGCAGATATGACCAGCTTCCCACAGCAAAAAATTCTTACTGCCTCCAGTCCACTTTTCCAATTTTTGTTTTTTTTTCCCACAGAAAATAGCCCCCGAATCTGACAATAACAGCAAAATATGTTCTGAAATTGTTTATCAATATCCATGTTCATTTGACACTCTTCAGACTTTTTTTTTATTCATTCTGGCAGCATTTTGTTTTGTTTTAAAGCTCGTCCACTGAATATCAGGTTCAACTAAGGAAAATATACGGCAGTCAATCAACACTGGATGATAAAAAGAAAAGGAATACACAACAACAAAAGGAAAAACTGACGATGCACAGTGAATTACTTAGATAATTGTAATGTAATATGAACACAGGAAACAAATAAATTCCATTTCCAATGAATCCACACAATTCAGTGAGCTACTCTCCTGGTCCATTTAACTACACACATGTGTACTATAATGAGCTGTAGACATTATGCCTAATTATGTATTAGACTGTGTTAGAGGGCCTAACAAAAGCTTTTGAAAGGGACAATTACGTTTGTTGCTTAGTTACATCGTTAAAAATATACCAAATCAGTGCAGATTATAGTGGGCGAGAATGCACATGTACACCACGAGCATTGTTGCCAAAATGCACAAAATTCAATTCATTAGGAAAAAAGAAAACATTTTCGCTCCTGAAAAGGACAGTGGCATAAGTGAAAGTAAACAATTTTTAACTGTTGTTGATGAAAATGTTTTTATGGTTTGGTAGGAAATAAAAACAGTGAAACATCAGAACATACGCCAGGCAGTGTTGACGCCTCATTTGTCTCTCACAATAGGCGACTTCAATATTAATTCAGTTCAAAAGAATGGAGGAAGTTTAATTTAAATCAAAGTGAACTGGTGCACTCCCCCATTCAGTGTTTCATTCTATGGATTCAATGGGTTTTGGACTGGCTATTGAAAAAGGACAGATGAGGGGTCTGAAATCTGGCCTCATCAAAAGAGGGTAAAGCCACGCCAAAAATATCATGGCAGATCAGCTGTCAAAACTTCAATTTGTGGACGTGAGACACAACTAATGTGGACCCAGCAGTGTAGTCTTTCACTTCCACTGCACAATGACTGCGGCTGCTGGCTGATGGCAGAGGGAGGGAAATATGAATGCAACAGATGGGATTTTAAAATTCAGCGTCAATTGTTCATCAAAACAGACAAAACAACAGGACATCTGTTTACCTGCTGGAGTGTCAATGTTCCTCAGCTCTTCTTTGTCCTGTGGCGGTGCCAGGTCCTCGCTCTCCTCTTCACATGCCTCGCTGGGGCTGTAGTGGCGGGGCTTCATCAGCAGGGACTTTCTCTTGTTGACGGGGGCGCCCTGCACCCCTTCCTGAGCACTCCTCTTCCTCGCCATGGACCCATATGGGCTGGAGGGAAGAGGGGAACGGACAAAAGGCACAGCAGGGTCAACAGAGGCCTCAGTTGGCTCATTTCAAGGGTCCAACTATTAAAATTGGAGGTTTTCTTTTATGGAGTTAAAACCCCTCTAATGAATAACATCAATAATCTGAAATGTTTCCTTTTTTTTTTTTTTTTTTTTAGTAAATTAGTAAATTCACATCATAAAATTTCACCTGTGAGTCTCGGTGATGCAGTCGGCCAGCCCTGTGGAATAAAGGCCAAAAAAGAACAGATAAAACGTGGTGTTTACATTTCCACTACAGTAGCACAGCATCTGTCGACATATTCTCCATCAAAGGTTCAAGCCGACTCACGACTTTTGGGCTATTGCTAATGAAATATTTTACAATGTTCTGCAAATATTTGTTTTGTGGATAATGATTTAGGGATGATACCACCTGGGCTAATACTGCGTTACGCAGCCTTTAGCCATAGATTTTATTCTCTTTTATAATGCCATGGGGTATAATCAGCACAAGGATGGAGAAGTGGTCTCGTCATTGATCTGAAAAGCTTTTCATTCAGTCTGCTCATTCTCCGGGAGACCATCGGTAGCTCATCCTTTGACAACGTTGACAACATGATCTAAAAGGGTAAATCAATTTTCCCAGGGGCCCGGCGTGAATCTCATTCACAAGTTCTACCCCTACTCCCATGAAGCACAACCAATAATAACACTTTTCATGAATTTCCCCAGATGTAGTAATAGCTCCAGCGTGAGCAGGCGGGCCTCAGAGGCCCTGAACACTTGCATAATGACATATCCAGTCTAGAGGTTTTCAATCACACAATATATACACACTCCTTAACTAATTTGAGCCAGTGTTCACAATTTAATGAAGTTATTCCCCTCTGAATAATGAAATGGCAGTGCAGTGCTCTTCAGACCGGTAAGATAATACATAAAATTGACAGTTATAAAGTTGGATTGTTGAACTGATACCCCTAACCCATGGCGATAAGTGGAGTATGTGTGTGTGAGCGTGCATGCATGTGTGTTTAGTTAAAAGCAAACTAGAACTGAGAGCTGCACTCACCTGTGCTACTGTTACATGTTTTCAGGGTTTGCTCCTCACCTTCAGAATCCATCTGCAAACACAACACGCAATGTACACATGAGCCGCTGAACGCACAGATTTAAATGTATTTATCGTTTTTATTAGAAATGGGAAAAGGCTTCGTAGATCATTGGAGATTTTTTTTGTCAGCCAGAGAGCCTTAAAATCAATTTGCGTGCAACATCACAAAGAGCTCCTAAAACATCAGTGATATGCAAACACATAAAGTATAATGTTCGGGGGGGGGAAAGTTTCAAAGGTGAGTAAAAATGTAATGACACTAAATAATGACATTAAAGTACGGACAGCACCTCGCTGTGTGTGTTTAGACAAAAATAGTTGCTAAAATCCATCCACTCTCGCTGGCTGTTGCTTGTGGGTCCCAAATAAAACCTATTAAACATAATTATTCCAGGCTGATGGTGGCGTATAGTGGTCACAGGCCAGTGAAATCTGTGAGTCATAGGATATGCTGTTACTTTTCCCTGGTAATGGGAAACATGACTCCTCTCTCTCGTTTGCTGTTGTGATTGAAGGCACTGACCTGTCATACATTTATAATAGGGGAGCAGGTGTGGCAGTGATGGACCTTAATTTCCTTTAATAAACCTTTTATGTGCCACACTCTTAATGCCACGCCGGGCCCTCAGAGGTCCTGCTCATAATAGGTTCATTACTTTTGATTACTACAGCCTATTGAGACAAACAACTCCCAAACACTATAGATTACATTCTGTAAAAACGAATGTACCTCATTAGTTTGTAACACTTTTCCACACAGACATGCTTCAACATTTTGTGTAAATTTGTTGTTTTGGAGGCAAAATGCTGCTCTTACATGCTGCAACCTGAGATTGTAACACGGACATTAATCAAAGTTCAAATGATGTTATCAGTGTACCGAAATATCACCACTGACTCACACGCGTTTATTACCACGGTGGTTTTTTTATTTGACATTTTAGAAGTGCCCTTCTCATGCAAATGTTTTAAAAACAGTATTTTATCATTAAACTTGTTACATTTACAACACAGATTGTTTTTCTTTTATGTGTCTTTTTATTTCTCTGAATTCATTAAGAATAATGTCATAAAAAAAAAACACCAAATAATGAGTGGTTTATGGTGCCTGTCCAACCAATGAAACACAATTATGTTGCGCTATACGTCCAACTATACCTCAACATATTATTTCATCGCGAGCTGCATATCCAGTTTCACATATTATATAAGACTGACGAGCAGACTGCGACCTTTCCTTTGTTCACGCTGCCTTTAAAGTGCGTCACTTGTGCCTTTCTGACATAATTATGACAAAAGCTACAAGCAGATTTGGACAAAGCAGAGGCTACTGTATTTCTAATTCACATAACAGGAAGTGACAAGTAACAAGAGAACAAGGAAGGCCTCCATAGATGCTCTGGTGTACTAACAGGTAGTCCTGGCATGGCAACAACATGGACAAACATGTGACGCAGAGTGTTTACAAAAGCAGAACAAATAGATGCATTCAGGGTCAAACGAGAGCTTTTATTTGACATTCCCTACACAATCTGGCCGAGGGCTTTATATAATTTACCTTTTCATTATTATTGTGTGGCAGTTCTTTTGGTCAATGTATCATTCTTTTTCTATACAGAGTGCGGTATTATGAAATAAAGTGTTAGATCCTGGATATATGAAAGGGAACAGTGGGAAAAGTGTGTGTTAATGCCTTGGTCAACAAATATAGCTCCTTCTGTGGACACCCAGAAGTGGAAACTGGTCGACCAACAGATAATAGTGACAATATTCAGGTGTAATAATAATTTATAGAAGTTATACCACACACTAATAAGCACTTAAAACGTACTTCTGTCTGCATACAGCTACATGATAATGTAATATATCAAATATGTATGCACCACCAGGAAATGCTAAATAGGGAAGTCATAGTACGGTGTTGCTAGTGGAAATTAAAAATACATTCAACATACATACAACAATACTTTTTTCTTTTTCTTTTCTTTAAGTAATTCTCTCACCTAAAATTATGTAAGTGTTCAAACAATGCGTGTCCCCATCTAGATTTCCTGTGATTTCTGTACGTCTTCTCTGGCATTAAATTCTGCGTAGTTGCCAACAACTCTCGTAAAATGTTGTAAAGACACAACTGGGGCTGTTGTTCATGGGTTGATAGCAGTACAGAACATTTTCACTCTACATCACTGCCTCCAAAACACAAGATCTTGTATCTCAAGGGCGTAGGTTTCAACTCTGGAGGGGGCACGTGTGAAATGGTGGATGTTGGGGTCCTCCGCCAAAAAAAATTGCGCATCAAACACTTTTTATTTACATATTTGTGTCTTTCTGCATCAGTTTATGGTGTAAGATGTGTTTAGTTTCGTGAATATTGAAGGGTACATGTCTCCTGTGCCCCCCAGAAACCTGCGTATATTCTATTTTACTGTGTGTTTAATGTATTTTCCAATGATTTCCACTCATTGGTATTCATAGTTAAAACAAAGCTACAGTCTAAACCTCAAAACCTCGTAGCAAATCTCTCCAAACTCTTTATTATGATTTCAAAGAAAGTTCCATGAGCTCCAGATCCAGCCGAGACGACCTGACTATCAACCAACATGTTAGAAAACGCAGACTCAGCAATGCCTTCTAAAAGAGTATATTATGTGGCTGCCACCCACAGCTCTGCATAAGTAAAAAAAAAAAAAAACAAGCTCAGTTTGTGATCACTGTGGTCAAAGGTGCAGTGACACTCCACCACTTAGCATGCTACTTATCCAAAACACTGTTACACAACCATTTAGAGACTTTGTGTCCCTAACAGAAGTCATTCTCACTTTGTGTGCAGCGTTTAAGCTCCGTCTGTGTCCGATTGTTTACCTTTGATTGTAGTTTTCCGAGCGCTCTGTAGGAAAAGATGCCGGATCCGCACTGTCCACCCCGGTTAATGCTTTCACACTTGTTATCTCTCAGGAGGTGATCGTGTAATTCATTATCTATAACAGACAAAAAAAAACACCAGATACATGTGTTTAAAAATCTGCAACTTTTTTTTTTTTAAGTGTATCTTAAAATCATTGGTTTGTCTTTTTGGGGGTTTCTATCGTTGCATTTTTTAATCTGGAGACATGGATGTGAACATGCAGTCAGGAAAAAAGGTGGAAAGAGCACATTAATACCTCACATGGAATAAGAAACACGATGCAAATTGATTGCTTGACAGAGATCAAATTGCTTGCTTCTAATTAATACAAAACATCCAAGAGGGAAAACAAGGATGAACACAATGAGTACATTAAGCCTCTTCACTTCACAGATCTTATTATGGAATTATTTATTTCTGTTAGCTTTGAAAAAAAAAACATCTTCTTAATTATAGCTCACAGAGCGCTTCCCCGGAAAAACAAAACTGGGGGAAAAAAGAGGAGGTGGGGGGAGCGAGGGAGGGTTATTCACTCAGTTTCATTAGCATATGAAAAAAGACTCACTACTATTTGAGCTGGTTCGTCATCTGCTGAATCATATTTATGCACCCCCCACCCCTCCTCAAGTCCAACACAAATAATGCTTCTCAGAGGACTGTTTCTCTGCGTCTAGGGCAGATTTCTCAGGGGGAAAGGAGGCAGCCTGATGCTGAGGGTCTATGAGATTTTCTATGTGTTAATCTGGCTGCTAGCTGTCCTTGAGCCCAGCCCATTCCCCCCTAACCCCATCTGCTAGCATTCCCACCACAGAGGAGAGAATGGGCTGCGACTGGGGGTAGAAAAAGAGAGGGACCTTCCCAGTCCAGCAATCATGAATAACCATTGCCTCGCACCATTATCAGAAAGGCTGGATCCAAGCTGAGATGGTGGTGAGGAAATATCTGTAAAACACCCCGGCGCTCCTGACATTACTCTAACCACACTCTCACATTTTGTTGTAAGTGATGCTATTATTATTATTTTCATATAATGCCTTATTAATGCCGTGCAGCTGCTGTGGATATTCATCACTGACCTTGAGTCTTTGTGTCCCCTTGTTCCCAGCTTATCCGCGCACTTGGGACGCTCTCATGTAATTAACACAGACATTATTGTGATGTGAGTTTAAAAAAAACTCAGTGGTACTGTGCTGATACCTCATCTTGAAACCAATAAAGCAGGCCCGGAGTCGCAAAGTAAGATTCTGGAGACCATAAAATTAATTACATTATTTACATTTCCTTTAGATAGGGGGTGGGGTGGGGGGTACAGGCGAGATGATAGAGGCAAATGAGATTACACAAAATAAGATTTCAAAATGTCAGTGCTGCACACTCAACCAACCAACTGTTATGATTAGATTACTCCTTTAATATAATTACTGTCTAAGGCTGTGTGTGGAAACAATGCATACATAAAAAACAGGAGCCACGTCTTAACTGATTCCCATCCTTTTCTCCACGAGCCTTTTTCTCTTAACCTTTCTTCAACAGTATCATTTTGAATTATAGGGAACGGATGGGTGCTCTGTGCAAGGTCACTGTCTGGTGTGTATCAACCCCCCCTTCTCTTTCTCTCTCCCTCTCTCCTTGTTTTTGTTTCCTCTTCCAGAAGCACACTGAGTGAAGGGTTAAAACTGGAATGGATTTAATTATGGAATGAATGGAATTATAATGCGCCTGCAGCAAGTTTTCCTCCTTATTTATTAAAGCAGCTGATGGGCCAGGTTTGATGAGCCACTTCTGGCATAATTGAGTCATCACACAAAGAGGGTTCCTCGCATTCAGAGTGGTTTTATCAGCAGCAAACAGACCTGATTACTGGCAATTACACTCTGATCTAGGGGAAGGAGAAAAAAAGGGTAAATGTGCGGGGTAACTTCTGTGTTTATAGTTTACCCCGGGAATAATTTTCACATTAATTTTACATGCTAAGTGTTTTCTGTTTATGTATAATAAAGAGCAAACGGCAAGGAGATAGCACCTTTTTACTTTCATATTTCCTTGTAATGAATGTCTGAGGATAGAGCGAACTGATCATAATTTATATTTACCCTATGGGACGTTTGAGGTGTGCAGAGAAGCATGCCAAACATAAACTGTAGATGAAGCAAAAGGTGAGCTGGCAGGAGCGTACCTGCTTGTGCTCACACCTATTCTGTGGAAAGCAGGTAGAATTGTGTGCAGAAAGCAGGCGATTGCTTTTGCCATTTTTCATTGAGATGCAAATGGAATTCGTGGTGAGTAAATTAAGCTCTGCTCAGAGATTAAAATCAACTTCTGTTCAGAGAGTATTTAGATAAACAACTTTTCTTTTTTTGTCTTTTTTGTGAGGTGGCCAGGGAGCCATCAGATGCCCTGTGTGCCTAAATACCAGCTGGACATTAGAATAATGGCTGAGATATATTTTAGGAGGGGGGGAGGGGACAAAGGGGGTTTAGTATGTCTAATTTATGTCTAAAACTTGGCATAAAATCTTTATTTTTTATATTACAATGTTAAATTATCAGTCACCTACATAGTAAAATTGACAGCTAATCAACACTGGAAAATGTGCTTCATTTATAGTCCTTTATACCTTGAATGATTTAAATATTAAGATGAGTGTTGTGAAAATTTTAACCAAAGAAAAATATCGGACTTTTACTTGTGCTTATATGCCCTTTCAAATAAAAGAGAGAAAAAAAAAATGCTGTAAAAGAAAATTATTCTGCCGGCAATTTATGAGCATTCCTCCTTCTGATGGAGGTTTCTGGATTCATGCAGACACAGTCAAAAATCTTGAAGTCAACTGCGATTTCAGATATAACAGCCTCACAGCTACCCTGACGGCCAAGCAAAGTGTTTGTGCCTTTTGCCAAAGAGTACTTTTATAGAGGAGCGTATTGGCATCTTATCACTTCTCCAAGACAGAGATGCTTCAATAAAAGAACACAGCTCAGAGAATTCTTAACAGACAATTAGGAGCCTGGCTAGCCGCTATCGCTTCAATGATTTGTTATGATGGCATAACTACAGGGGAAACTTGTTATTGGACGGAGTTAGCAAGAGTCCCATAAAAGAGTCAGATGGTGACACCTTTGCCGAGGTGATTTATGAATCTTGTAATCGCTTTCCAAAGTCATCCCAAAGCCTTCCCTCTAAATTGAGTTCATCTGGAGCCGGACCACACAAAGGCACCAAGTCCAGATTGTTTCTTCTGACATCAAAGAGCCAATTTCTGTTTTTGACCAAATTTCTGGTGCTTTGAGTTCCCTTATCGTATGAAAGGGGCCTAGATGATATGCTATTTTATTTGTGAATTTCAATCCAATTAAGAACACCAAAAATATTGAGACAAATAAAATTAGTATCTTCTTGCACTACACTATGCATCAATAGCATAATAAATGGAGTGGCAGACAATCCGTCCATTGGCAAGTCTCCAGTCTGCCAAACCACTCTCATGTTAGTTTGAATCTTTGAATTCTGTCATGAACATGTTTTTTCAAACCTGTCTAATTTGGGGACAGGTGTTTGGGGAAAAAGAAGTTCCAGCCCTGGTGTAACAATGAGCAGAGTAATCCTGCTCATTGTTCCTGCCCAAGGAGGCCCTTTCATGGAGGAGGTTGCATGAATGCTACCAGGTGGTCTGCAATTTGGAGAAACGTAGTAACCGTTCCAGCTAATCCCCCCGTCACAAAAGGCAGGTCTCCAGTGCTCCGGGGCTCTCCGGGGCAAAGGGAAAAGTTTACCTCGAACACACAGTGTCTGAAAGGAGTCAGGGACTCGAGCAGTGATTCCTAATCAGATTGCGCTGAAGTGAACAGCTCGCATGGCAGCTGTAGTTTTCCCAGGGTTAATTACCTTTCACTGCTCTCTCTAAATGAGTCAGCTGTTCCTGTCATTAAACAACTCCACTCTATCTCTGCTCCTCTGTCCTCCACACACATGTGCACACGGGTGCGTGCGTTCACACACACACATGCACACATGCACACACTAACCCATACACAGATAGAGGCGCACTTTTGTTTTTCTTCCAGTATCTTTAATGTATTGGATATGGCGATCAAGCAAAAGACTTTGTAGACATTGATTACTTGAATATTATAGCGACTTTGATCACTTTGCTAATCAGTCAGAGGTTGCTGCCTTTTTATTCAGGCTACTGATGTTTATGCAGATAGAAGGCAGTATTCCCAATACACCTCCCCTACCCTGTTGAAGCAAAATAATACCAATCTGTCAAGGTCTTATTCTAAAGAGCCCATTTAGTACTAATTGACTATATATAGGAAGCAAACATGTTCACATATGCGCACACACACACAAACACACCCGGCATACACACAAACACGCGGGTACACATACATGCACACACACAAACACAGAGTCCAGCTCTGATATAGTTGTGCTGTCATCAATTCTGAACAATCTGTCTGCTTACTGAGCTCAGTGGCTTAGGATGTTGGGGGAGTTTTAAGTGATTTTTGCCACTGTATGGTAAAATCCCTTGGCCACCTGGATTACAAACTCTAGTCCTTTAACTCATGCCAGTATAAATCCGTGTTAACTCGGATTTACCTCTGGCATATGAATTCTCAATCTGCGTAAGCTTTGTTTGGAATGAGTCGAACATAAGTATTTCATGCAGTAAGGATGCCCAATGGTGAATTCCTATTTCTGTGAAACACACACTGGCAGATAGTTCAGGACTAAATCAGTTATCAAAATAACAAGAAGAAGGAGAGAAAAAAAAAAGCCTTAAGCGGTGTTTTATTACACCACAAGAGGTGAGGCCCGTATGGCTGTTCACAACCAGGTGGAAGTGTGCAATGCTGCACTGTGAGATCCGCGTAACCATGGCGACGGATATAAACTCAGAGCTGTACGCTGTGGTCAAGAGTTTAATCAGATTCCTCGTGCCATACAAAGATTTCGCTTTGCTTATTGTCAGACAAACATTATTTGCTCAGTTGTTCAAACACAAGCGCTGGTCTGCCACCAAAAGCGATCATGATAAAATAAAATATGGCATGAGCAGCCTGGAGGATCTAAATTAAGTATTATCCAATATCCATACAATCTCTCACACTCTCTCTCCGACACACACACACACACACACACACACATGACACACACACACTTCTGGGCTAGCAGAGTTAAGCCAGACTATTTTGTACTTAAAAGGTTAGCAGGGCTGTTTTGTGAGTTTGATCCATGCTTGCCAAATCAGCAGATGGTCCATGAATATGATTATATGCATCAATAAAAGGAGTAATCTTTAACAAAATGTAAATTTGACTTAAGTCCAGGGTTTAATATACGCGATGGACTTTAACCCAGTTTCCAGCCTGACAGTGGAGCATGATAAGCTAATGCACTTAAATGTTTGTGTTACAGCAATCACCACTGACGCTGCTATTCAGAGATCAAAACGAGGAGTCCGAGGGAAGGTGCAAGATATCTGCACAGCGTTGTGTCGAGACAACATCAATTCACTTTTGAGTGAGTATCTAAACAGCTCAGCAATCGATACAAACTGAGTCTGGGTGCTTAACAAGACCCTCTCTCGTGCTGTCATGCCTTCCTCTATCATTGCCTCTCAGTGCTTTTTAGATAAATCCTTGGACGACACTGAGTCAAGCTTTTCTCAAGGATCAACAACAATAAACTACATGTGAGTAGCCTGCACCATTAACAAAAATACAGGCACCAAAAATTAACCTTTTTACTTTTAAAACATGGAGTTCAAGTCCAAGTGGCTCACAGAGAGAAATGGAGAGAAAAGTTTCAGCAGCAATTCAGAAGTTAAGAATGGTCAAGAAAAAACGTGGTGATCTTATTCTGAGTCACATAAAACAGCATCACTGTCATTGACCCTTCAATGAATCTACTTATCTGAGCCTGAGGCTTACACAACACAGCACATCCTCACACAGACAAACAGCATCACTTGTCTCCTGCATCTAAAATGCACCCATGTTAACATGTCCGACAGGGCAGAATGCGCGAGCTCGACTTACCATGCCCTTTTTAGCCTTTGTTTTGCATCTCATAGTGACATCGGGGAGGAGACGGAGCAGAAGGATATCGAGGTGGGGTACAGGGTAGTCCAGAGTCTCGCTGCTGAGAGAGTGTGTTTGGTTCGTGTGTGTGTGTGTATGTGTGTGTGTGTGTACAGGGACACAGTGATATTCACCCGAAACGCTAAGCTTTTTTTTTTTTTTTTTTTTTTTTTTTTTTGTAGCCTTTGTGTCATTCACTTAACAACCAATCTCATTAGCTGCTGGGCTACAATGGGCTGAATTATTTTCTGTGTAAATACACCACATGGTGATCCTCAAGGTAAGACCTCTGAAGGTCTTTTTAATCACATAAAAGATAGATTCACCCCAGCAAAAAAAAAAAAAAAAAAATCAATGACTACTGGATAGGACAGACTGCTCCTAAAAAAAGAATTGAATAAAACAGTCATTTAGAGTGATTCTAATTGAGAAATGAGATTTATATTCCTCGGGGTCTGTAGTGAAGAGAGTGTAAATGTGTAATTATGTGACTGTAATTAATATAGCATGGTGATATATATACACGTAGCTTTGACTTGAAAATGATACTCTGAGCACATATGTAATAGGTGATATAAGAAAAGATGGATGTTCAGCTGCTACTCAGCTTTTAAAAAAAAAAATCTTGCAGGATTTTGGAGGTAAATTATGAGACGATATGTAATAAACACACGTGAAAACCTGGTTTCAAAATCATGTGCATATTTAGCTTTTCACCAGATCTCTTGCTGCAGTGCTTGTTGGTGCAGAACCATGAATCTGTGTAAAATGTAACTACTGTAAGTACTTGAAGTCATGACAGCTGTCTATAAGCATCAGGGACGTGTCTATTGGCCAACTTGACCCTTGTTAGAAAACAAAACAAATACAAAAAGAGAATACTGCAGCCTGGGACTGCCGAGCCGGGTCACTGGAGATTTTCCAGACAAACGCCGCACAGGGGAGGGGAGGGGAGGAAGAATAAAAAGGACAGGCTCAGAATCTCATTTTAACAGACCGCACACAATCTGGGCTCCCACAGAACTATCTCTGCCTGACCGCTTTCTATTTATCCCTTATCAGTGTTTACCAACCGCTAGTTTTCTTTCATTCACACTGTGAGGCAGTTCTCTTACTATCAGTCAACAGCTGACACCGTGGAACAGCCTCAAAGGCAAGAGGAAGGGATCAAAACTAAACCAAAGCTGTTTAAACAATACAACAGAGGAAATAAATTCATAAATCCTAATTCTTCCCAACCCACAAGGGTATAAGCAGATCCTTTATAGTTAGGCCAACAAACAAAACCACAGCCAATGAGGTACATTACAATCAAGGTAAATTCTGAAATATATTTTTAAAACAAGAAAGGCGGAATAAAATCCCATGTAATATTAATTGGGAACATTTCATAGTCTTGCCCTGTCAAGCAAATGTAAGTATTTACTAAAAAGGTTTTTTTAATGTGTGTGTTGTTGGTTTTTTTTAATTATCTTTTTTAGGAAAATCCCACCTGTTTTAACCTTGTTAACATTTTAACATAATTTTTGCTGTAAAGAAGAACCAAGCTACGAAATATGACTGCCATTATACAACACTAACATTTAACTAAGATTTTAAAATGATTTTTGTAGTAATAATTAGTGTCTGCACAGGATCAGTCCACTTCTAAAGGAACAACTAGAAAAAAATAAATAAAAAAATTACAGTGTAAATCTGTATCGTTTATATAATGAGGATTGCTTTTATTTACAATTCTACACACTTAATTATATATTTTAATATTTAATTAAATTTTTTATTATGGCTGAAATTTAATTTATGCAATCTTACTAATAACATTTTAAAGTCATATATTATAACAAATATTTAAACATACATAGATTATACATTTACACAATACTAATTTTAAACGATATAGGACGCTACCTGAACAGACTATTTAAATAAAATATGTTTCTAAGAACTAAAGAGAGAAAATAATAATTTGAAAGGTGTATATATATATATATATATCACAGTGTTGCTTTACATTTTTTTCCCAGCAGGACACACAAACAGCAGTGTTTTTGTCTGGAATACTGTTCAAAAGTTAAGTAATTAATTACATTTATCCTTTCACCAGCTGCTCAACAGCAGATGGATCATTTCTGAGACCTTGTTGAATTAAATCCACATAATTCATTTTCCTGGATTAACTAACTGAAGTTTGAGTAGGGTGAAAAAAAAAGCAGGTAACACAATATATAAGAGGCTGACATGTATGCTGAGCATTTTCGCCTGATTTTGTCGTGTACATTGTGTGTACCCGACGGCTGTTGACTTAAAATTAAAAGAAGGTATTAGAAATCTGAATAACTTTATATTTTATTTATTTTTTGAAGATTGATAGAAACAGGTGAAAATATTTATTTTCCACTACAGAAGTTTCGTGTGCATTGCAGCTGTGTGAATAAGTTAGTGGCTCCAGTTTTGTTTTGCAGCAGGTACCATGGACAGTTCCTGGAGGCGAGCAGAGGTTACATTTATATGTTGTGTAGCAACTAACATCCCTGTGCTTTGAAGCAGAGGGCGGGGAGCAGAGAGGAATAATGCCTCTCACTTATCACTGCTGTACCACACAGCCCTGCTGCAGCCTGTGCTGCTTTTAATTAAAACAAAGAGTCGAGGTGTAACTTTATAACCTCGCTCACAGGTCCTGTCTTCTTATCGCCTCTGAATAACTCGCCAAACTTTTTCAAAGGATTACCGAGATGTGACACTGTTACACAATGCTGCGTTATCTAATGTCTTTTGTTGCTCTTTTCTTGTTTGTTGAGAGATGCGAGCTGACTGGAATAAGCTGATCAGAGTTGTGATTAAATGGAGGCTAACAGGCAGAATGACAACCGGCATTTCAATTTATTTTAGCACTGAAAAATTTCCAAATTTTCCGGTGAAATTCTCCAAACCTAAAAATGATTTAACACCTCAGTCGCAGAGTGTAAAGTCTCTGAAAGACATGGCAATAGATATGACTGGCAGATGTTAGTTTACGTACATATTCTCACTTATAGACTCTAGATTGTTAATTTCTGCTGCTCATAAGAATAATCTGAATCTAAAAAGACTCAGGCCTAAATCTGCTCTCATTTAAAAATATCCTACTTCTGTTTCACAACTTAAAGTTGGATAATAAAGCAGCTCCTGAGCCATTAGTGTGCCGCACGTTACTAGTAAATGATGAACTTTTCCAACCAACATCCGTCCTCCTAAATCAATAGTTGCTCTGGAGACTGTCGAGTGCTTTTGCCCCTCTGAATTTGTTCAAACTTGCCAACATATAAGACAAAAGTTCACTGGTAGACTGTGATCACACTACATGTAGCATTAGCATATCTTTTTTTAAACTTTACCACAGTCACAGTGCAGATAATTACAGATATTCAGATCAGGATGTAATGCTTTGATGAGTTAAGGCAAATCTAAGGCAAATTATAACACAAAATCTGATTTGTAGACAATATTACTGCCACACTACAGTCAACATTAGCATGTAGTTTTCTAACTTTACCGGACTTACAATGCAAATTACCGAAAGCCAGAACAGGACGCAATAAAATACTTCACTGACTGTTCAAATATGTTATTGGAACACAGAGTCAATGTTTAAGTGCATTAGGCTCAGTGGTCTTGTATGTACAGCTGTCACTGTCAAAGCCACAGGCAACCTGACAATGCTTTGTCTCTGCACACAATACGAACATGTGCTCTTCTAAGACAAGCTTATACTCCACACAAATGCTGTGAATTTAATCTAGATAGACAGTATCTCATGCTATCTGGATGATCAAAAATAGGTCATGCCTCTCAAAAAACAGTTTGAGCCATTTAATCTCTTCTCAAACTGTCTGAAACCTGCACTGAAGCTGCGCTCGCTTTCCAGCAAAGATTTTAAGAACACTGATTTGTATCAAGCAAACAATGTTCATCAGCAGTGCAATATTTTCTAAATACTGCCTGACACAGTTGAAAACAATTGCCAGCACAATGCTATTTCACATAAGCTCGTGAAATCCGCAGAACACAAGTTTAGCAGCTGAGTAAATCTCAGTGCAAATCTAAGTTTCTAACACTCCTGTTTTCACATGACAGCATCTAACAGCATGAGCTAAAAGGCTTCACGTTTGCGACACAGAGTATCAGTGATGATAAATGCTGACCAAACTGACAGTATATTAAATAAAAAGAACTTTGACACCAACCTAGTGCTGTGATCCAAAAAGTTTGATTTTCTCCCAGTCTCTTGATAGCTGAGCTGGTGCTGTGGCTTTGAAAGGTAGTCCCCAGGAATATGACATACTGTGCCTTTGACAGCCTCGAGATAAGCACCTGCGTTCGGGTCCCTTTTTACGTCACACCTCCCCATTCACAGCCCTTCAACATGATGCACATTTGCACATCAACAGCCACCAACCCCCCTCCTCGCTCTACTCCCACATCCGCAAAACACACAAACAGGCACACAAGAAGGCAGATGCGCGCACTAGCCTCTACTCATGCGCGCGTACACTCGCACAGACACATGCACAGACACCACAGATTTGTGTGCGCTTAGCGAAGATGCAACATAAATGCAGGCAAACACACACGTGTGCACACACATATACACTCACAGGTGATTTATTCCCTTTTTTTAGCTGCTCCTTCTTCCAGCCGTATTCATATATATCAATCCTTATTCTATGTGTTTAAAAAAAAACTTTCTCTTGCTTTGTCATAAGACCAGGGCATATGCCCTCCCAAGCTCCTCATACATCACTCATCATGCAAATGAGAGGGAATGTCACTCCTCAGCAGCAGATGGCCAGGGATGATAACAATGGCTCAACAGACCAGTTTCAATGTCTGCGACTTTATCGCTACGGCAACAACAAAAATAGATGATATGAAATCCTTGTCTGTTAATTTGATTTCCCCCCTTTTTAATGTTTGTACCTGTCAGTCTGTTTCATTTCTCCTGGACCATTTGAATGTAAAAGCTTTGTCCGGGCTTTTCTGTGACAAGAAGTCTGGCTATCAGTAAAAGGCAGGGACCTGGAAATGATTTTCGGTGACTACGGAAGGCTGCTGCCTAGCAGTTATTCAAGTAATTAGGTGTAATTCCTCCCTGTAGGCCATGTTAGCCTCCTGAGTTAGCTCATGCGTTCGACAGGCCTGGATAGAGACAGGGAAGAATAAAAGAAGAAAGGGGCCCCGAGAAATCACAAATGCAGCTTTTCAAACACCCCCCCAGCCAAAGTGATGTCACCCTGCGTCCTGCTGACTCCTGTTCATACAAGCCCCCATAGCAGAGAGTAAACAGTGGAAGCGTTTAGCAAACAGGGCCAGATTACAATGACAAAGGCAACCACACTTCTGGGTGGAGCCTGGGGCGAGGGGGGCAAAAGAGAGGGGGGGTGAGATGGTGTGGCTCAGGATTTAAAATAAGTGATACCCATGAGGGGGCCCCCCTCAAGATCCTAGCGCAGCCCTTCCCCAGCTGATGGTAGGGGCCACCCAAACATGCTTATCTGTCGGTGATGTCCCCCCCGGTCCCCGGGGACTGACGTGTGAACACAATATGTAATAATAATGTATTTTCAGTTCTTTTTTCTGTGATTTGTGCATTTGGTTATGCAAGGCTGGGGACTTGAGGACGGAGAATATCATTACTTAAGGTTTGGCAGTTGATCATCACCTTGTTTAATGCCTCATTTGAAAGTCTAATTTCTAACTGTCTTCAAGAGGCAATTCATGGTACACTGTGAAAGAGACATACAAAGAGAGTCGACCTGCTCGGTTTCCCCCTCTTTTCACCATTTGTGCCTTGTAATCGTGCAGACATATGAAAGTAAAGAATCATCTATCTAAGCATCTTATTAAATAACATGTTCTTTGTTTGCTGATGCAGACAATCTCCATGCGAGGTTACAAACAGCTTGTTCTGGGGATGATTATTTTATGTCCTGAACTAGAAATCAGGAAGAAAACACACACACACACAAAAACTCATGTAAAGCAATCTTGATAAATTGTGAGAGAGGAACATATTGAGGACCACACTGCACCGCCATTACAAAATGTTGCATTTTCTTTTGGCCCCAACATCTGTTTAAATCTCTAAAAAAAAAGACCTCATTCAAAGCAGGCATAGAACACAAACTAGTGTTTTGTCAAGCTATTTCATCAACTGAAAATGTGGGCATAACTGGAGAGAGCTGATGGAGAAATGAAAGAGGAGTGGGTTGGACAAAATTACATGTCAAACAAGGGTTCACATTTAAAAAGTCCTGCTCATATTTGTAGAAAGTGTTTGATTGCATTTAGAAAGGTATTACAATGGGTCACATCTGTGTCTAAAAGCTTTTTGCATTCTGCTGCAAATTATGTAAGCAAAGTGAAGGGTCATGGCACCCTGTTGTTTCGAGCACTATACCTTCCTCCCGTGAAACCTACACAAATATGTTTAACTGAATTCTTCTAATGCACTGCAGGGATCAAAATGTCAGCGGTATAACTTCAACAAACCCCCTCACTCAACACCCCGCCCCGTTATTCCAACAAAGCAAAGCGGCTAATTTCGCATGGCAGCCCATACACCCAAACAACAATGCATATTCACACTGTGCCATTGAATATGATAGATGTGTAAAAATCTATATTAAACTGTGGTTAATTTCAGCTATAATGCTATAAGCTTGGTCTAAAATGACACAAATGCTTCTTCTTGGTGGTGCTGAACCCTCATTGTGCAACCACTTGATGCCGCTTGTTCATCACACAAAGTCACATAAAAGGACTGAATTAAAATTTTAAAAAATTATTTGCATATGCAAATACGAGGAACCAAACATAAGTACATGTTGTTGATATGGCTCCAGGATGTAGAACTATCTTTATGTTAATGTCAGCAGACAGGGAATATTCTTTTGAAAATACAGTACATTTTTCATGGGGATCATTATCTACACTGCATGTCACTGTGTCTCAGTTAAAAGAAATGATTAGATTACTTCCCAGCAATCCCCTTTGGGGCGATTTGTGTGTGTGACCGTGGGCAACCTTACAATATGTTTATTCGGTGTCCTTTGAAGACACTTCAATAACATTTCAAATGTTTTATGGACAAATATAGGATGTCTTCTATCTTTGCCTTCAACTGATGCCTTTTGGAACTAGGTCTCTGTTATGTTGGAGTTTGTTGTCCAAACTCACGAAATCGTCATCTCATGGGGTATAACATACTTGGGTAGTGCTCAAAAACTGATATAATAAATAGGTAGCCAAGGACACAGTTTCACTAGAAGTGAAAAGTGACCAAACACGCACGTTTGTGGTGTTAAAAAAAACCCCACAATTAAGGCTGTTTGTTGCTTGCATGGTAATAAAAGTCTAGTTGAAGTTGGTAAATCCTTGTGATGCTAGAACAATCACTGATTATCTTTAATAATCACAGGTCTAAATTATTTACCTCATCAGTACCAATGGAAACCACCAGTCACTGAGGGTCAGTACGTGTGGTTTACATTTACTGTATTCACATAAGAGCATCTGATTGCAACTAACTGGTCAAATATCAGTGACAAACAACCAAACTTCAACATTAGTGGTGAAGAAGTTAGTGGGTAAGACTAACAACTAAAGCCGTACATTGTGTGCATGGTAATACACATTCACTGGTAAATCCTATAACCATGTAGATCCTGGAAAATGTTGATGAACATGGTTAAATTTCACAATAATCTATACTACTATATCTATACTACTGCATTTTTAAATGATCCACCAACAACTAAAACGCATAAATTAGTAGTGGTCACTATTTGTTCTCTACATTTACTGCCCTCACATAAGAGCATCCGATTGCAACTAACTGGCCAAAGATCAGTGACGAACGACCAACTTCAACTTCAGTGGGCTAAAAATCACATTAAAAGCTGCATGGAAATAAATGCTCACTGGTAATTCCTACAACCAAACGAATCCAGAAAAATAGTCGATAAACATGGTTGAAATTCATAATAATCTATACTACTGCAGTAACAACTTAAAGCATTAATCATTAGTGGTCACAGCTGGTTCCTTACATTTACTGCCCTCACATGAGAGCATTTGATTGTGACTAACTGGCCAAGGATCAGTCACAAATGGCAAAATTTCGTGGTGTAAGAATCACAACTAAAGCCGTACATTGTGTGCATGGTAAATAACGTTCACTGGTAATTCCTACAACCATGCAGATACAGGAAAAGGATGATGAACATGGTTAAATTTCACAATAATCTATACTACTATGTCTACAGCACTCTGTATCTACACTACTGCATGTTTGAATGATCAAGTAAGAAGTAAAAGCCTAAATTAGTGGTCAAATGACCAAACTTTTATTTTTTTGGTGTAAAAATCACAATTAAAGTTGTACATTGTGTGAAAAATGGCTAATTTAAATGGTCACCTTTCACAAGTATCTGTATAATTGCAGGTATAGATTATTTACCATACCAATGAAGAGTATAAATCACACGTGGTCACTACTTCTTCTTTACATTTACTATCATAAACGAGAGCATCTGATGCAACTAACTGGCCGAAGATCAGCGACAAATGACCAAACTTCAACTTTAGTTATGTAAAAATCACAATTAAGACTGTTTATTTTGTTCATGGTAATAAACGTCTACTTGCAGTTGCTAAATCTGCATGGTTTCAGAAAAACAGTTGATTAAAATGGCGGTTGTTCGTAATTATCTCAATTATTTATCAGTACCAATAAAAAGCATCAGTCATTAGTGGTCAGCACTATTTCTCTACATTTACCGCCCTCAAACTTTCACTGGTAATCCCTAAAACTAATAATAATCTATACTACTGCATGTTTAAATGATCCAGTAACAACTAAAAGTATAACTTATCTGTGGTCGCTACTTGTTTACATTAACAGTCCTAAAATGAGAGCATCTGATTGAGACTAACTGGCCACAGATCAGTGACAAGCTACGAAGCTTCAATGTTTGTGGTGTAAAAATCACATGAAAAGTTGTATGTGACGGTACATGGAAGATAAGCATTCACTGCTAATTCCCTAAACCACGCTGATCCAGAAAAATGTTAATCAACATGGTTAAATGTCATAATTATACATATTACTGCATGTTCAAATGATCCAGTAACAACTAAAAGCATCAGTCATTAGTGGTCACTGCTGGCTCCTTACATTTACTGCCCTCACATGAGAGCATTTGATTGCTTACATCTCAGGAATCAATGCATGACCGGTCAGTCGATGTCTGGCTTTTGTAGTTCATAGGCCGTGGACTTATTGTGTTGTGTCATTGAGAGGTTAGGTCCAAATCAGGGCGTCTCTAGGGGTCCCTGCCCATCTTTTCTATTCCGGCGGGCAGACAATGAAGCAGACACGCCTACAAATGGCCAGATAAGAGCTTGGATGTTCAGCCAAAAACGAGCATCTAAACAATGGTAACAGGTGTGTATAATGCGTGCTTTGATAATGACCTTGGTGGCCGTAATAGTATGTCTAGACACAACTAACAGGAGGCATTTCTGTCTGGTCTCAGAAGTCCCGTGGGTGCTCAATTGCAAGATCCTAAGGCGCAGATATTGGTTGGTTAGTCATTAAAACCAAAAGAAAACATGTCAGAGGATGTAGCATACAGAAAGCATGTTTTACCGTGACACTGGAAGCATGAGAAGCATCAGAAAAGTTAAGTCTGCCACTCAAAGGGATATTTTTTTCCTCCGTCTTTAAAATATTTGTAGGGTAGTTTGCATAATAAGCTAAAATCATCTTGAGTATTCAGAGATATGCACTTGAATAAATAGAAAAAAACTCCATTAATGTGGATGGCTTGCAATTTTTGATTGCACCAGACACAGGAAGCTTGCTGACATGAACTAAAATGCAAATGTCCTTTGAGCAAAACAAAGAAATTGATTATGAAGTTAGTTTCTTCAGCACAAGTAGCTGGCTTTGAGTGATTAATGGGGGTGGGTCATTGATTTCCTTTTGTTTAGATCTTGGTTAACTTTCTGGAGACACAATTATAATTTGTTTCCAAACAATAAATCCAATCTAGCTTGAGCAAATTAAATTTCCCTATGGCCTCTTCTGCGTCATTTTACATCTGAAACGGATTGTTATCAAAAGGCATTGCATGTAAATGTCTGCTTATTTTGTTTATATTTGTTACATTTCTGATTAGATATTGTTTTTCTCTGTGTATTCGAAGGTGAGCGCCTCCTAAGATTAAGAAGAGGTTAAAAAGAGCTCTTTACAGAGATCTGCGTGACCTGTCAGCCTCAGTGCCAAGGGTTAATCTCTCAGTTCTCAGTCAAATAGCTGTATGTCATACACATCCACATTTCTGATGAGCCATCTATCTGCAGCATGTGAGGAATACTGTCTACATTGTCTGAAACATGCCAAAATATTGTGGATTTGTTGAATGAGCACACATTGTCTATCTGTACACTAGCTCTGCTAAAGGTTGGTGAAATGTTTTTTGAGTTATCGGCACAATGTACTGTATATTTCTGCATATTTGCAAGTCAAATCGCAGTGTTAGACTACTTTATTGAAAAGGCTTTTGCCACATTCTTCAGCTTTACAACTTTGAAAACTTCCACAGATCCAGACATTTATACTTCCTGATTTCTCGCATCATCTCTCCAAGATAGTGATAATACGATTTCTGTGTTTTTCGCTGTTGAGAAACAAACTGGATTATGAACAGATCACTACATAAACAGCTTTCTAAAAGGAGGCAGCTATTTTAAAAAAGGCTGAAGAAATGCAAAGAGGGATTTAAATTTTAATTTGAATTTATTCCAGCAAGTGAAAGGTTCTTTTGAGAGGGGATTTCAGCAAAGATGATGGTATTTAAAAGTGATAAACAAGCATCTAAACCTCCAGTGGAAAACAGTCATTTTGCTCCTTTCTAGTGTAGGGGAGGAATTGGGCTTGCTATGGTCACATCCAAAAAATAAGAATAAGTAATAGTAGTAATTAAAATGTAAATAAGCGAGATCCGTGGAGATATTTCAACTGATTTCTGTCATAAATTGTGTAATTAACATTTTGTCTTGACACACCTTGTGACTCTGGATGTATAGCTATATGTCCTCAGGTGCAAATTCCTGTTCTCTGTGTACTTGGCATAGCGTACTTTATACTGTATATGGATGCTTAAAAAAAATCTTTCACACTTATCACATGCAATTTAAATCCTGTGCCTCAACACTGGAGAGGAACATCAGGCTAAGTTCAAAATTAAATGCCTTACAAATTAGGACTTGTGTTAATTAAGGATCGTTGTTGTGCAGTTTGAGACAGTATCTGGAAAATCTAGTGAATTTAGTGGATGAGTGATTCACTCTGGGGTATAGTCACATGGCACATTTATGTGACAAAGGATGACTAACCAGGGCTGTCATCTATTACATTTATAATATATGGATTATAATGATGTGACTGGATTTCAAATGTTTTCATTCTCTTCCGGATGACCACTAAACTTAAGCAGAGAAACCTATGCCACACAAGAAAGACAAAGAGTTACATCATTTTGTTGAACAGTTAATCCGATCATGGACAGTGTTTGTGCATTTGCTATCTTCGGAAAATGCCAGCAAAGGCGCTAAGTAAACCTATTTTACAAGACTCCCTCACAAGGATACAGTGCCAGTATCGGGATAAAATTTCACACAGCGGCATGGCTCAGTCACATAACCTAAGCAGGCTTAGGAAAATGGAACACTACAAAGTATTGCACTTTCTTCCTGTATGTCTGTTGTGGCAAACAAAATGCTCAGATGACTGATGTGAGTTTGAGCATGAAAGCCAAAGTGAACTAATGGCTGAATAGCATGTAGATACTGTTGTTAATGCTCTGAGTTGTTTAAAATGGTAGATTATGGAAGTGTGCACCTGGCATTCTGCAGGCTAGCCTGGCAACACTCCTCCCTTATAATTATAATGAACACACAGTAATTCAGGGTTGAGGCTGAAATACGAATGATGTCCTCTGAGACAGCTTGTTTTAATGGTTATGCAGAAGAGTTCCTAGAAGTGCAGATGGCAGATGCAATGCCTTTTAAGCTATTTACAGATCGTACACTACAAGGTATGGAAAGACCCATAGTGTGAGGCCATATTGCTCTTTTGTGCTCCTGGATTAGACATTAGGCTGGCTCACGAACTAATGAAAGATATATTTTAGAGCATGTTTACTGCAATATTGATAGCCCATTATACTGACAAGTTAGATAGCAATGTAGGAAAGAGATACAATTGCACTATAAGGACTGGATGGTGTGTTTCATCTAAATACCCCACTGTTCTTACTTTGTCCACATAGGGGTGCATTTGCTCAGGACTTGGGCCCTCATGTAGTCTTTCATTGCAGTGTCAGAAGCCTCATTTCTCTTATTTGGACGGATGCGAGTCTGTAAGATACTGTAGTACACATTTTATACTATTTGGAGCATAATAGGCTGCAAATAAGATAAGAGCCAAATCTTGCGTGGTTTAATATTTATCATAAAGAGCAGATGAAAGCCATTTTTGCCCGACCATATTGCTTTGTTATATACCTATCGCCACATAAATGCTGAACCACCAGAACTGCCTCCTCCAGAAATCCATAGTGATGTTAATGCTTTAAAAAAATGTCCCATAATCATGATTTTAACCCAAATGACAATGTCCCGTTCATGTTTCTAAAAGCCAAATTTGTACCCGTTTGTACTAAAAATATTCCACCGGTGTAAAATCTTTCTTTACATACAGCACAGTTAATATATCTCTATCCCTGGCACCGTCCCAAGCCTATATGAAAGAGCGTGGAGCCTTTGAATCAGCCCACCACTGTGATACAAGAGCAGGTATTGAAACAACAAAAATGTTAACTCCAAGAAAAAGTTTTGCCGCATTAAAGTCACATAGGAGCCACATTAGCATGTGAAAAGAATAAACAGAGGCATTCTCAGTTACACACTCCACCTGGCTGCTAACCAACGTCCTTGTCAGAAGTCCACCCACCGCACTGGCTAACACTGAAAGACCTCCTGGGGACCGCAGTGACCATTCACTCGGTTCTCTCTTTTTCCCATGCACCTGTGACTGTTTTTGTGTTTGCTATTTTTTGCTTTGTCTTTTTCTGGCAACACTGTATCATCGGAGACACACTTTGCCTCAAAAGGAATTCTCCTGCCCAACAATGTGGTTTGTTTGTTCACCGGATATGGCAGGCCAGAGAGTCAAATGAAAAAAAAAAAGTCACCACAGTAATAATTAAAATTGCCACAAGAAAAAAATAAGCTGAGAGACACAGCAGTGTGAATGGATTTGAAATAAGAAAATAAGGTACTTTTACCAACTGGTTTCTTGCCGAGTTGGGGGGCTTCACAGGTGCAGTTGGAAAGGCTCTCCTCCTTACTCTCCTCGGACGGCTCATCCGGCTTCTCCATGGTCCTGGACCTTAGAGAGCTGCTTTTCCATTTTCCAAAGGACTTTGCCACAATCGCTTTGTCCGCTCCTTTCATTGTTTTCTGTAAAACACATTTACAGCATGACTTCCCAGGTTTATCCCTCTTGTGAGCCATCTGCCCCCTTTTTTGGCTCTCAATAAACCTGGGCTCATCTTTCCCAAACCCAAAGTAAGAGAGAATTAGGGCATTGTGTGCATATGCATTCTCTTAAGCATTCCAGAAATTTTCCTGATTGCCCTGGCACCTTTTTTAGAGAGCGTTTGGACATTGTTTTCCTCCTGACATTTTGCAATCCTGTGTGGAGAGAGTGGTACTGATTGAAACAGTATAAAACAATACTTTGCAAAGTACCCACACGGTAAACAGTGGATGGAAACTGAGAAAAAAAACAAACATGTTTTCACATTTAATCCAACTTAAAGGAAATAAAAATAGCACATTATGCCCTAATTGAGTGCTGTACAGTCCGCAAATACTATTACAAGGCCGATCAGGATTAGCAGTGGAACATACCTAGTTATCTATTTCTGAGTGCCAAGACTGCTAGCAGTGGGCAACTAAATTTCAAAAGCTGGCAAATCCAGTTGTCTCCTAAATACAGAAAGTACTTAAATCCAGAGCTAACAGAAGAAAAAGACGGATAAAGGGTGCTCTGCATATCACCGAAAAGCTTGTGCACTTTTCAGAATCACTGGCTAGGTTAAACAAATATGCTAAGTAGAGATCAAAACAATCCTTTGATCTGCAGCCTAGTTTCCAGAGGAATGGCTTGGCTGTTGTTGTAAATAACTTGTATAAATCTATATACCATTTGCCTTCAGGTAATATCAAAAGTGCCAGGGATTCGCAGGCAAATACCTTGTGGTTAGGAAATAGATCAGATAAAAGCATATAAATATTTCAGCAACACTGCACTCTGTCATTTTCTGTATTATAGCTGAGTTTTTTAACCCATGTGATCATTTTTACTTTAGTTCTACAGCAAAAAAAAGCATGAATGAGTAATATCTGATAGCAAAATTACATTCTACCCTTTTCTATTTTGTAGTGTGGAAAAAGGTTCCTACCTCCAGCATGCCATTCAGGTCAAACACAGTGTAAAACATTGTGCTAAACTTCATACAAAAGAGGCTTGAAGAATCAGAATGCAGAAGCTATGCAACTTGCTGACTAACTTTGCCCTCTGTTTTGATCGAGCACACAAAGAAAAACGCTGTCCATTCAAAACAGACAGCATAACTCTTTTCAGAGAGGGGGGACCGTGAACAAACGAGGCCATGTCCTGAGCTGCAGTCAGTTTCCCGTCAGGCCTGCACAGTGCACGGTGAGGGCCGCAGGGACTGGGACTGGCTGACACCACACTCACGGGCAACAGAACAACTTTTGTGCACACTATCATCCTCTGGAGTTTTTTTTTTCCTCTCTACCCAAATTGGACAAGTGTGCTGTTTGGTTTGCAGCTTGCTTTACCTCAGCCACGTTGCTCTTACTTCATAAACATATTGACAAACTAATCCTTTTTGCAAACTAATTTCATAGCTGCGTTATACTCTTTAAATGGCATTATAATTATCATAATGATAAAACATTGCACATAGCTAACAAAACATATGCACACAAGCAAACACGCAGACAATACAAATTAAGCACAATTATAACTCTGGCAAAATGTATAACTTTTTTAATTTGCTACTGTGCTCACTAGCTAAATGACGTTCCAGCTAGCTTAACAACGCTATGCTGCTAACTAGCTTAATTTAACTTGAACTAAACTAGTCAACTCAAGAATCGTTGTAACCAGATTGGTTAAATAAAGCCTAACAAGTCAGAAAAAGGCTGTTTTAACGTATCCAACTTCTTAAAAAAATGCAGGTATTAGAAATAGAACAATTAGCGAGGGTCGACTCAAGCACCAGGCTAAACTAGCTAACATAGCAGACAATGTTAGAAATAATTGAAATGCTTTGCTAACTCTTGTTAACTCTTTTACATATTTCTCTGGTATAATTTATCTTATAATATTCTAACAAGCAGCAAATTAAAGGGTACAGTCTTAGCTGCAAATTTGTAATTAAAGTCATATTGTGCATTTGTGCGAACCAGCCCCATCCCAGGGTTGGTTGCAACACGTTTTGGGGTTGGCTGGCACAATGTTAAAATGCTATAGTCACAAAAAATGAAGCAGACAGTAGAAAGAATTTGAACATTTAGTCAAACACAACCAGAAAACATGAATATTTAATACAGTAGCTGTTCATTTTTAAATGCAAACATTTTTAAGCAACGTAGCGTATTGGTAGGAATTTCCGGTTACTTTTGCTAATGACCATTCAAAACAATAGTAATTAGCTAACCATATAAGCAATATTTTTATTCTTTTAAAATTGCTTTAACCTCTCAAAAATTCTGTTAGGCTATAGTTACAACTCTTAATTTTACAATTGTTTGACACATTTGCCAGTCAACCCCCAAACCCTGCTAAAATTTGACCCAATTTTTTTGATGAAATTATGTTAGCCATGTTAACCATCACTCACCACAGACTTTCAAATACTATTTCAAAATATAGCTGATTCCTTTGTCTATTAACTAGAAGCAACACATTTCTAATATCTCTGTCGAACGCCGTTTTGTAATAACTTTGGTTTACAGACCACTTTTTTACTTTTGATACTATGAAAAATAAATGTTACCCTCAAAGCAAACATTTTAATGTTGCATTTCTGTTTCTGTGACCTTTTAAGTACCAGAAAATCGCTGTGTGCCAACCAAACCCAGTCTCCCCTACAACATTTTTATACAATTGATAAGAAAATGCCATTATGTTAAAATAAAAAAATAAAAAACATCCCCGGCTTCTTCTTTAATGCTAGCAGGCTAAATTAGCTAACGCAGCATACAACATGCTAAAGGACGAAAATGCTTTAACTGACCTATTTATCTAAAGATGTGTTGATTACAGATCGAACTTCATGTTATTTGTTGTGGCTGTAAATTCTTAATAAAAACATTTTTATAAAAAATGTCATTATATTGATTCAAAAGCACAATAATAATAATGTAGCCTAGCCTAACGTTAGCTATTTGCCGTAGCACAGCAACTCCACAAAACTGAATGTTCGTACGACCCAGTTTGGGTTTGTAATAATTTGCAAAATAGGCTACGTTTTATAGGCAAACACAACCTCTGCATCGAGCGCTCAAAGTCACATTCAAAACATGTTTCATGAGGAATTTAATTGTTTTCAACCGTCAAGCTTTCTCGTTGTCTTTGAGGACCTGTCTTACTGTGGATGCTACGTATATGCTATATATGAATTTGCATTTATTGTGAGTGTTATGTGACAACTAGTTTTGGCCTGTAAAATACACAACGCATTTGTTTGTTTAATAATGGTAAAAAAATTTTTTAAAAAAAAACCTAGCATGACGACCAGGAATCACAGTAAGATTTCTGTAAAGTAGACAGGTGTGAGATGTTGCATAATTTCATGAACACAGACTATTTTTACACCTGGTTGAGTGTTTTAAATCCTAAAAACTGCCGAAGGTGTTTGAAGGATATCATGGGAGCTTCATCTAGCTTCTCTAGAGTCCTGGAAAAGCGATTTTGAGAGAGAACAGAATGTACCATATTCTTGACCCGTCTGCCTCAGATGCTTGCTGTATATGGAACTGAATACTGGACGTGAATTGTATCATTCTCTGTGTCAACTTGTTAGATGGCAGTTGCTGTAGTGGAGTGGTGAGAGCGGCACATATGCATTATAGGAGAAAATTGTGAAATGACAGATTCCGGGTGTGATACTGAGGGAATGACTAACTAATAGGAGGGGTGCTCCAGGCTGTTAGCTTTGAAAAGCAGTTTGCACATTACTTTATCTTGTCAATCAGATTCCTGGAATGGAAGAGGTGACTGATAACTTGAATTAATTATTTTCTTATTGCATGCATGTGTTAATTCATGTTAATTTATGTCCCTTACAGGCCCAAGCCAGAATATCCAGAGTAAAGCGCCACCTCTGGCACCCAGATCACCACACCACTCTCTTTGCATATATTTATATCAAATGAAAGACTTTTTTTAATCCTGTTGGAACAAGGACTGACTGCCAAATTTGATTTTTAAATGTACTTTTAAGCTTTTCATGGTTTACGTTTGCATTTCTTCTTAACAAGTGAACAACATGGAGCAGTATTTACGGCTATGATGGGATTTGAAAGTTCCAGATTATTTATTATAAGTAAATCCTACCCCTTAAAACATACCCTTTTCTTACAAGCACAGTTAAATAATGTAGCACAGGGTCAACACTCACAAGACGTACCCTCTGTATTTTTTAAATTTTATATGTGGCTACTTTTTTTTTTAATTAAGTAGTGCGTAATTTAAAGCAACGTTTACATTCATAAATATATCTTCTTTACCGTGTTGGTTAAAAAAACAAAAGCAGCAGCAGCTCTGTAGAATACACAGAGCATACTTTAAACAATTGCATTTCACTAAACATCTTTAAACATTTTGACAAATTTAACTTCCCCTGAACACAGAGGATAAGAGGAAAAACATTTCTCTGATGAGAACAGAAACAGCAAGAAGTTCTAACAAGGAAAAGCCTGCCAGGTGGCGAACTGGCTGCACCAACAGAACGCACAATCTGTCTGCTTCTCCTTCCAAACCATTGACAGCTGCCATCACCAGCCTTGCACACTCGCACTCAGTGGCTCCTCAGCTCCCTGCCCATCCCTCTTTAGTGTTTCCTGCTAACCTCAGAGACAGGGTCACCTGGCCCCCTAGTTGCCCGTCTGTGGGGCCCTGCTGGCCCCCTGGAGACCTGCCTGCATGGGGATGCATGGCTAACAGAGGTCTAGCAAATCCTCTTTAATATGCAAACCAAGGGGCTATTCCTTTGACCTGAGACCATAGCTTTTCTAACAGTGAAATCCAAAAATATTCAAGTGATGTACAACGATGAGATTTGATGAGCAGTTTTTGATCTGCTGGTTATTTGATATTGAATATTATCAGAGGCAAACAGTGGCACAATCAGGCATTTTCCTCAACCAGGTAGGTTATTCCGGTTTAATTAAAGTAATAAGCGGCTTGATTGAATTAGATGATGTTCAACTCGACCTATTTGAAAAAATAATAATCTGCAGTTTGAACATTTTGGTAAAATTGGAACAGCATTTCTCCACAGAGTAAAACCTAAGCACACAGATGCACAGAGGCTAAACTGAAGAGTGTTCCACAAAGCTAGCATTGCAACTGGGCTAAAAATAAAACCTGGCAAAGTTATTCTGATCCCTTATTGGTCCCATAGTTTGATTTCACATTTAGCATTTGCATTCCCCTCCGCATAAACATTTCATTCTTCCCCTCCTGCAGTACAATGAGACTTGAGTGACTTTGGCAGCAGATTTTGGATCGGTGCTCCTGAATCCACCAGTGTATGTTATCAGCAGGTAAACAAGCTTTCGAACAAAGCCATAATGGAACTGCAAGCGGCATAAAGAGGCTCATCTCAAAAGCTATACAACCCATCAAAGCTGGTGTCATTTCCTCAACACTGCACTGCAGCTGGAAAATGCATGGCTGTTAGTTACAGTTTAAATCGCCTGTCTATTTTCAGACACTTCAGAACTATTTGTATTGATTATTTACTTGTCAGTAAGCAGCCAGATTACCAAAATAAGACAACAGATTTTAATGTTTACTGGATTCTTTTTCCGTTTTGTTCTGTGGTAGGAAATCAAAAACTGTGTCATGCACTAAATTAACGGGATTTGCACTATAGGGTATTTGAATAATTATTTTCCTACTGAAAATGAAATAGTTCTGTCTATATTTGGAAGGATTACCGATGGCATTGAACTTAATGTGAAAATAATTTGCCCTTTAAATACGTAGTTTAGTTATATCCTACACTTCCTGCTCACCAGATGCAATCTTGTTAACCACACGCCTGGATGCTTGTCACCAAACTTTCCACATATTTGCCTTTTGGGTACAGCTCAGATGCACAACTAAACCTACGCACTCTCCTCCCAGTGAGTGGAGAAGCCTCAAAGCTTTCCTTTCATATGCTGCATTATCTCTTTGGCGGTAATTATCCATAAAACTATGCCATCAGATGGTGATGATTTCCAATATGAACCCAATAAATGTGTTTAAAATTTGAATTATCATATTTATGTGGATATGTGTTACTAATAGTGATTATGTTCGTCATGTGGGTAGAAAATCAACCATCCTTATATTGCGCATTCTCACATATTTCTCAGACATTTCATCACACATTTAATCTGCCCCTGTCTAAGATTTTCTACTGAACCTGTAGTCAAGGCAGAGAGGGGACAATAACGGATGAGATTATGAAGCATGTCTGTTAAAGCATGTCTGTTTGATCATCATTCTGTTTAGGTGAAGTTCTCTTCTTGGTCTCTTCAGTCCCTGACAGCAGATATATAACCTAATCTCTTTCCCTAACCCTTTTCTTAGGCATGAATAGGGTGGAAATGTGATGGCATTAAGTCGATTTACTCCTTGGTTTGCAGTTTCAGCCTTAATGCCTCTTGGCTCTTCTTCAACACACTCGTTCCATTTAGATTTCGAAAATATAAATGTTATGTTAAGGCTTCCCTATTTATTTTCATTTATCCATCATTTGAAGTTCATGCATATATTTACTCTGCGAATAATGCTTGTTTATTTGCAGCTCCGTCTATCTAGTATAGTGTCAGAGATATTGGGAAATCAAATACAACTTGTGTATTATCTTCAAATACAGGGGATATCAGTGACAAAGGGCGAGATCTGAGACTGCATGGCATTCTTTGCGAGTTGTCTCTGACATCGTTTTGATATTTCACATTTACTCGTCTAAACCTTAATTTAGTGCCTCCAGCATATGTTGACATGCAAAGAAAAGCCATTATGATGTGTCTTTGGATTTCAGCTGATGGCATTTGAACGCTGCATTAATATACCTGTCCTTATACAATTACTGGAGTATGTGTGTGATGCATTTATGCTTGCGTACGTAAGAAACTTCAGGTTGCCTTTTAACTTTTTTGCACGATACTGATAGAAGAGATTAATTTGAATTAACTCGTGTATGAAGATATGTTGTTAGTAATCAGTATAAAGTTAAATTTAAAATTTTAGTGAGGCTTTTCCTCGTGAATTAGATCATTTCAAGGATTCAACACACAGTAACATTATTTTTAATATTTACAGCAACAAAAACAAATTAAAGAAAATAGTCTGCATGATAGTCGGTATAATAGTGTATAATTTATTGTTTTGTCCATTAAAAGTATTTCTATGGTAAACGTACTTGCAAAATTTGTATTTTCTTTTAAAGGCTTTTTTAAAATTTAATTTGCGCGATATGTTTCAGTGTCTGTGTATCCATGCGTTACTATATGTATGCATGTATAGGTTTCTGTTTTTGATCATCTGATTTTTTTTTGCCATACAATTTTGTTTAATTTCCTTGTTGGGCACTTTATAATCTCTATGTTTGATCTTCTACATGAAATTAACTTAATTATTATTTATTATAAAACCCTCAACAGAGGACTGTAACATACTGTTTTTTTAAATAACACTATTGTTACTTTTCCTGTTAAATTAAATGCAAAATTCCTGTTGAAATAATTACCACAGAACAAAAATGGAGATGCACACCACGTTGTAAGTTGCCATGCATACTGCCTAACAACAGCCAATTATATCATACAGTACTAAAGATAAGTAGTCAAGTGTTATAGAAAGAAGTTTGACAGCAAGTCAAAGGCAGTTTTAATGGTGGAACTAGCTAGAGACTACACATGGCAATGTTAAATCCCATTCAGCCTGATGAGAGTGACTCCCAGCAGCACTGAGCTCAGTGGGGGGTTGTAAACATTTACACTAAGAGCCTGTCCAGTGCACATGGTTGGTGCTTGCCAGCCACCTCGGTATCGAATGTTGTGTTGCATATTTTGTCATTCAGGCCTGTCCCGAAATTGTAGGAATCACACCATCAATTTATGAAGGAGCCATCCAAATGTGACAACAGGCTTATGCTAAATGGAGAAAATAGAGCTAAACATTGTTAAAACACCCCTAGACCCACATGGTAGAGAGTGCTCGGCGGAGAGCTGCTATGCTCCCCGCTGTGAACTGGGAAAGTGATGTTGGTGGGCTTCCTTCTCCATGAGGGCCGCATCGTTCTTGGGCCCCGATTTGAAGCCTTTTTGAAGTCTGTTTCCTGCAGCAGCGTGCCAACATTAATGTTTCCACAAAAGCAAAAATGCTAAATCAAATGAATACACTATACTGTGCTATTCCACGTTGACTCCTGAATCCCCCAGAAAATATTAAAAGCATCATTAAAAAGCTATTTATCATATATGCACTAAAAGTCACTATTATTTGTATTTTATTTAATAGTAACAAGCTATAATAAAATGGTTTCTCGTTAGTTAATACAGAAATCTCAGCAGAGGAGAGTGTCTTGGTGAAAAATACCAAATATCTGCTGGTGTAGTAAATTAGTTTTTATCCGTGAACCAGGAAAACTTTTCACCCCCTAATGATTGTAACGGTGAGCTCAGAAGCATCATGTACATTTCTTAGCATCACACATAATTCCAAAATCCAGACAACAATAATTGGGAATGATAAAAACAGCAGAATATGTTTGGGATCAATCCTTTATTGTTTCAAAACTCTATCTTTTACAATACAGTCATTTATTGTTACATGTGTGATCTGATGGATAATGTACAATGTCGTCCGATAATGAAACACAGTCACAAAGTATTCCTTTCTACATATCAATATTCTATGATAGTGAGAAGTTTGTGCTGATATATTTACTTAGTTCTGACAGCTCAATTAACTTCCCTTTTCAAATCAACAAAAGCATTGTTTTTGAAAGTGCATTTCAAGGATTGCAAAGACGACTGTTTCCATCAGTCAGCCATAATGTACATTTCAGTATTGACAGAGGGCCACACTGCTTTGTGAGTAACAAACAGCATTAACTACATTTCCAACTACAACATTTATCTGGATAAGTAAATCAAAGAAAATATATCAATATGCATGCCATGAACATTCCTCCATAAACATTTATAATAAATGTATATTTTTTATTTAATTATGTTGATAATGACACAGTATTTTCCACAAAAGGACAAATGCTGATAATGAGAACTAATATTTAACATCCAAATTTTGTTCAATTTTACACACAGGTCAAATGGCATAATGCCACAGTGTATAGGGCGATGCCCTAATAAAGTTAATAGCATTTGGTCCACAATAACAAATCTGGGTTTAAAAGAAAACAAAAAAATGTGGTAGCAGGTGGGATATTGAACTCAAACTGAAAATAGCATGATGACTATCTTAATTCTCTCCGTTTTTAAGGTCTTTCGATTTTCAAGTTATGAATTATGATGTGAAGTTTCTGTTCAAAAATTAAGCAATATAAATATACATTTTAGCTCATTACTTGGCTATTATACTTTTCTGTTCCATGGAACAGCTTTCACTCTGTAGAACTTGGTTCCTAAAGGAACCTTGAACCTGTTCTGGGCCTGGAGGAAGAAAAGAGACAAGAAAATAAAGCTTCGTTAGACAGACAGAAGGTTCACACTGTGCATACATGAACATTACAGCATCACTGACATGGATCAATTTAACACATCAAAAATAAATACATCTAAACCCAGTGTGGAAATTTTAACTAAAAAATAATAATCACAGCACCATATTTTATTTATGTCAGTACACTGGTTCTTGAATATTAATTAAAGGCACAAAAAAACAAAAAACAGATTAAAACTTTTGGCAAATGCTGTACCTTTTTTGCTTGGCAATATTCCTTCTCCATCACCTTTCCAAGTACCCACGGCCGTCTTGAGGTCCCTGATGCTGAACAATAAAAACAATTCGACTCATTAAAAACAAAAACTCACTCAACACTCAGTTCACCACACATAAATGCTTGTGCGTGTAACATAAAACCCAAAATGAAAACTGCAGTCAAAATAAAGCATAAACCAGTTTTTTGAGAACACCTGGACATAAAGTATCTTTGTTATAGATCCACTCATGCCTGATTTATGAAATCTAATAACCAACTACCACTGTTACATATTTATTTAATTACAGTTCTCATCATGGTCACAAAACATTTGGGCAATAGCTGACCTGGTTTGAGGTCCAGTGCAGTGAGAGACTCTGAGTGGAGGAAGTAGAGGGTGGGACCAACTGTGAACAGCACGTAGTTGTCATGCCTTTCATCCAGGATGATTAGAACCAAATCGCCTACCTGGAAACTGAAAAAGAGACACACAAAGACACAAAGGGATGATGACACAGACTTCCGCAAAATGATAATCACAAAAGACAACACATTAAGTAATTATACAATAATGTGTATAATTACACCGCATGTAATGATGGTCAGAGTTTTAGATAAAAACAAAAACAGCTAAAACACAAAAATCACAACAGTACAACGCTTTGTTTTTTATTCACTTACTCTCTGATGGCGATTTTGTCTGAATGCCGTGACGACACAGACGACATGCTTTGAGACATCTACAAAGAGAGGGATTAGGGCAACGTTACACGTGTTACACTGAATGGTTAACAACACTGGCTACAGACTTCTAACATTTTGGGCATCTGCTAGAAATAGGTGTAGTAATTAGTATGAGCACTTTTACCCTAACATCATACTCTAATTTCAGTGTCACCATCCTTTGTGAATTATGTAAAGTCAGGGCTGATTAGAATAAAATATTAAAACACAAAAGTACTTTTTTAATATGTATATTTGTATACATGTTTTTGTTTTGCGCATTTCACTAAAATTCATCCCTCTGCACATTCTAATGACACTGTTCCTGAAAATTCATTTCTCTTCTCTGAGCTCTTTGGCCTCCTGGGTCAGGATTTTACTCTTTGATGCTACTGCCACCTAGTGGAGCAGGTGCTACATAGCCCACAGAGATAATAACTGACCAGTCTTTGACTGAGGCGCTTGTTTTCTTCTTCCTTCATGTGTAAAGTCTGAAACATACATCACATCGATTAAAAAGAGGACAGACATCCAGAAACACAGCGTCTTATGCTCTCAAATTCAATGTGATAGATAGCGTTTGTGTATTTACCCTCTCAAGCAGGAGAATCCGCTGTTTCTCCTCTGACATCAGGATGTTGTCACTACAAGAGAGAACATCAGATTATTGATTAATGTCCTTCAAGACATGCTAGCAAAGCTGTATGTATTATGTAGAAATGTTATACTGTTGAAACAACTTAATAGTTCTCAATCTTAATTAGTGGTAAATGGAAAACTTACACTGTCTGATCCTAGCCTGCCTTCCTTCCACTGTCAAATGTCCTTTCTCTCCATCCATTTTTTGGATATTTTAAACAATGGTCTGTTAATTCCTTCTTCAAAAATGCAAAGGCAGCTTTCTGTCAGCGACTGGCAACCAGTATCATGTCGTCATAACTGATACTGTGTATAAACGCAGCCACTGTTAGGTCTGCTGTAAGTTTGTTAATGGTATACTGCAAATAACAAATGTGCAAAGAATACTATATCACATTTTTCTTAAAGTACAGCAATCTGAATAAGCTCATATTCCAGTTATTACAGTTCCAGATAATAGCTGGGCACGTTAAAGTGACACAATGATATGTATTAGTTTCTTGTAAAAGCAAAAGTGTTGGGATGCAAAAAACAACAACATATTCTTAACCTCTGAAAGAACGAAGTACGCCTATAGTACAATTTTCAAATTTGTTTTTACTGTTGGTAGATCAAGCAAAATGACACATTAGATAATGGCAGCATATTATTACAAGAGAACTCCCCTGCACTGAAGACTGATTGCTGTAATTCAGTGGCATTCACCTTTGATTGTACAACACATACAGTAAGTTATCAGTCATTATGGCTACCTGATGACTGTCAGCTTTCTGCAGTTATCAAATCTCTTTAACATCATGTAAACAACACAATATCCTCTGTCATGTAAGGAGGAAAAGAAACCTGGTTCAGCAGAGCTACATTTCTGCTGAAGACCTGATATCTTGACTAGGTATAAAGATTGTATGTGACAGTTTTCTACAGAGATGTGCATGTACATGACGAACACAAGAAACTTAAAAGTACTGCAGTGAGAGCAGTGGAGAGATCAAAAACGGTCTGTATTTGCATCAAAATATTTTAGGTGAAAACAGAAAAGTTTGTTTCAAGTTATCATTATAAAGTAAATGTTACTTGCACAAAATAATAGCTTTAGATTAATGACACCATCAGCGTTTAAACCTGTCCCTGTAAGACTCACTTTCACTGTGCAGTTCTGTCTGTCACCATGTACACCCTGTGTTCCTAGTTACATACATTTTAATTTTACTGTCAGTATGTACTGCAGCTGCCCTGACAAAGTACATACTGTTGTGTGGAATATGTGTACAAATGGGACATACTACTTCGTCGTAACGCTGCACTTTGACCCTCTTACTCATGTATCTGTTGCAGTCCGAAGTGTGAAATTCGAAGCAGAAAGAAAAAGTTTGCGATCTGGAATGCACAAGATCTTAACGTTAACGCCATTCATCGAATTCGCCAGTAGTTTTAACTTTCAGGGATATCTGCATACATTATAGATTCTAACATGTTATATTCATTAAAGTTAAACTGCATTCCTCTGTCATAGTGATGTCGTTTTGCTGTTGGTTATCTTTCTGATTATTTTGTTCACTTAAACAACTCCTCTTCTTATTATTACAATCTATTCCACTGGTCATCACTTGAATGCGCCGTCATCCGCCATCGCGGCCTCTGTCAGCTGAGCTATAATCTATCTGTGGTCGATGCCATGTATCTTCTGCCGCGCAGAGGATTGTGGGTCAGAATGGCCAGAGAAGCATGCTGGCTTGCGTACTGCATCCCGTAGTTCTGGCATACTGCATTTGACATACTGTGTATTGGGAGAACTAAATCTTTTTCTGGCATACTATTTACTATGGTAGTATGGGTATTGGAACGCAAGGACAATCTCCCAGGAAAGTGAAAGCTTGATTTACAGCACAAAGCAAGTGCAACCGAAACAGGAAGAGGATAGCGCTTTCCCCTGTAGCTATCCCCAGTTACCAGAGTGTCAATGTAAGATCTTTGTAATTACTATCCCCACGTGCTGAAATGACGGATGGTGGAACAACTAAAGTAACTGTGGAAACTGGTAGTTGCAGAGCAATCTGGTTGTCTTAGCGACAGCTGCACCGTCTAGAACGCGAATGGGAATGCTGGAACACTAACATAAACCAAAACTTAAATCTAAATAACTCAATTTCTACAGCTGAACAGTGAGCTATCTATAAAATTCAGACACACACACACAGAGTAAGGAAAACCTGTGTGCTTCTCTATAAACAGACTGTCCTCTCTGTGAACTGTAGAAATGCTCTGACCTAAAAAGAAAATCCTTTTTTTGGCTTTAGCATCACACACTACTAAACAGGTCTCTTATATATAATTTAGTTTACTTATAATGTGTCAATCTTGGTTAATTAGGTGTGGAGACAGGACAAGTGCGTGTCAGCACAGGCCTTAAAACAGATAAAGGCGTTGCCCTAACCTGATTTCTTCCCAGTGACCTGGTTTCTTGTGTGTAAACATGTAACAGTAAACTATATCAATATATCTGAAAGTATCAACAAAACAATGTTTATTTGCGAGGAGATGCTTACTGGACGGTCACCATGCTGGCTTCCACTGCTGAATCAACCTGTTCGTCTTCTCGAATGGCTGCCACAGAGGCCAGTCTGTCGGTGTCAGCCATGGGCTCAGAGGAGAAAGCCCCAGCAACAGGCAGAGCTCTCGCTGCTGCTCCAGCTTCTGTGATCTCCTGAGCTGAGGGGTTAGGAGTGAAGAAGGCAGAGGAGACCAGTGCGGTGCTGCGCAGGCGGTTAAGCTCTTCTTCCAAGTGCTTCTTCTCCTGCATGACACTGGCTCGGTCCTCAGAAAGTGTCTCTATCAGAGCTGCAATAAGTTCAGATAAATAAGGGCCACTGACAGGCAGAACATGCTCATTTTCACATAAAACCCTAAAGAATTTTCTTTCTTGAAATATGGCAGTAAGAAGTAGAGTCCAATGATTAGGTTTAACATTAACATAACATGAGCAGCATGTTTAAAGACAGTTTGCAGCAATGACTTCTTTCATTAGACATAAATTGATAACCCTCATCAGTATTTGCAGCACCAACCTTTGTCTTTCTCCTGCTGTTGAGTAACTTTCCGCAACTTCTCTGTGAGCTCATTGATGATCTGCTCCTTCTTCAGCTTCTCTCGGGTTAGAACAGTGTTGAAATTAGTCTACAGAAGAGATGAGAGAAGAGTTTGAACAAGGTTAACAGCCATTTTGGTCACAACAGAGAATTTACACCAAAGCACAAATGATTTGCTAAGTTCGAATAATAATGCAGATCAGCCTGCAGCCGTGGGAGTTACAGTTGTTTTTATTTAGTTTGTTTTTATTAATCCATTTGATTTTTTGTATTGTTCCATGTCTGATCTTTTCACCATTTATTGTACCCGGCAAATAAAAAAAAAAAAAACATGAAACATAATTATGTGGGCTCAAATGTTATTTCAAATTACAGTAAGTACAGATTAATTATGTAATATTTTTTTTTGCAAAACAAAAGTCTTATCAGCTTAAACTATGAAGGGTGGTGTAACAGAGAGAGGTCCAATATCTCCATAACAGAGATTCAGAGAAATATTTGTAATCAATGACTGATAAAAAAAAAACTTAATGAATAGCATTACTAAGCAATTTGTTAAAACTTAAGAAAATCTTTCAGTGTAAAGAGATCAGACGGATCGAGATCAGTGCCAGACAAGTGATGAAGATTGATCTGTTGATGTGTAGGGCTTAAACACCTTGTTTCTATCGTTTTATCAATCAAAAAAAATAACAAAAGATGGACTTTGATGACGTTGTGAAGTAGTGTGAGATAAACAACCACTGCTGCCGATGAAAATCTATGTGACATGACTTAGGCAGAAATCATGTTTACCGATGTGGAAATGTATTCGTTTTTGGTAACACTTTACTTGAAGGTATCTACATAAGAGTGACATGACACTGTCATAACTATGACATGACACGGTCATGAACCTGTCGTGAACATTATGTACATGTCATAAATGTTTATGACTTCTGTCATTACGTGTCAATCGGTTTTTGTAATGACAAGTTGACATTGTTTGGGTTGTCTTGATTATGACAACTTGACATTAATTAAAGTGACATTACCAGAAGATGTCTTTGTCATGACAAGTTGACATTAAATTTGTTTGGGATGTCCTTTTAATGACAACTTGACATTAACCAAGATGACATTACCAGAAGATGTCTTTATGTTAATGTCAAGTTGTCATTAAAAGGACATCCCAAACAAATCTAATGTCAACTTGTCATGACAAAAACATCTTCTGGTAATGTCACTTTAATTAATGTCAAGTTGTCATAATCAAGACAACCCAAACAATGTCAACTTGTCATTACAAAACTGACACTTAATGACAGCAGTCATAAACGTTTGACATGTACATAATGTTTATGACAAGTTCAGTGTCATGTCATATTTATGACAATGTCATGTCACCCTTATGTAGATACCTTCAAGTAAAGTATTACCGTTTTTTTTAATTTACACTTACTCACATTCACCCTCTCTTTATGTATCATTATGTTATATGGATTACTGTAAATTTATCATGTTGATTTGTCCTGCACACAAGACATCTATTGCATGTCTGTCTGTCCTGGAAGAGGGATCCCTCCTCAGTTGCTCTTCCTGACGTTTCTACTGTTTTTTCCCTGTTAAAAGGGTTTTTTGGGGAGTTTTTCCTTATCCGCTTTAAGGATCCAACGACAGAGGGATCTCATATGCTGAAAAGCCCTCTGAGGCAAATTGTGATTCGTGATATTGGGCTTTATACATAAAATTGAATTGAACTGAATTTATTCATGTTGTGGCATTTCATTCTAATGAAACAGTCAAGCTAACGTTAGCTAATGCTGACTCTCAAACTTATGGTGTTCAACTTGTTTATTCAGAAGTTAGAGCAACTACAGAGGGTTACGGGGACATGATGCCATTGACAGATGACCAAATGAAACACATTACCTTGAATAAAATTACAGATTTTTATGGATTTAAAGTTGTTGGAAAGGTTTGTGATAATCTAAGTACATAACTCAACAAAATATAAAATGTATATCAAATTGTTTTATACAGGTGGCCAAGAGTGAAAGTGTCATTAACTTTTAAAAGTTAAAGATTTTACAAAGTAAGAACTTACAAAGTAAGTGCTGTTATGTAGTTAGCCTTAGCCTGTTATTAGGTACACCCTTTTCACCAGCCCTGCAACACACCCTACCTTCATGAACTTAAGTCATTTTAAAGGCTTTACGGTGCTGTTGGATTGTATTGCATTAAACCTAAAGGTGTTTTGAATATTTAGTCCATCTTCACTGATATGAACAGGATGGATACCATATTAGCTCAGTGTCCACCTCTCTGTTGCAGAGCTATGTGGATCTTCACGTATTTTGCGGTGCACTCACAACTAAAATGTGAACACAGTCATTAGCTGCATATCCTGTGTGCAATGCAGCTGGAAATTCAGTGCTGATTAAGTTTAAAGCAGTCTACGATTATTAGGAACAATATATCATCAGCTATGACAAATATCTACTCTAAACTGTTTTGCAGTGAAATAAGAGAAAGGATTAGTAACCACTACACTTTAACATCGTGAGACAAAGCACTTCCCCGGCAATTTACAGCCCAAAAATACAAACCTGCTGCTCTGCGATTAGTGATGTCTTGAGGTTCTGCATCTCCTCATTCTTCCTCTTCTCCAGGAGGTCCATCTGGGACTGCAGGGAGGCCCTCTCCTGCTGCAGCCGCTCCTGTAGTGCCGAGTCCAGAGACAGAGGTGTTCCAGCATCTGCACGCCCCTCAGCTTGCAGCGACAACCCCTCATTGCTGAAAGGCACACAATACTCTTTAATTCTTAGAAGGAATTACGAGGACATACAAGCACACAGAGACAAAGAATACTAAAGGGGACCTATTATGCTTTTCATTATTTTCTGTTACAGTGTTGGATGTTCATATTAAATGTGGCCAAAGTTTCCAATAACAAAAGTAAAAGTATGTAAAAACCTCAGGCTTCAGATCGTTCTGAATATTGTTTCCAATGTTTTTTCTACTTTAGTTTTTTCTGACGTCATCTGGTGATGTCTTTATATGGTCATCGGCTCCAGGCTCTACGATCTAGCCTACACTGCTATATGTAGCTACATATTAAACTCAGGGAAACTTCCAAATGGTGTTAATTTATCCCCAATTTCTGATCAGATTCCTGCTGGAACATGTCTAGCTGTGTTTAGAAGCTTATATTGGTGAGTTCTTTCATGGTAGAAAGTAACGCTATACTCTGTTACAGTCATTTTGCAACTGCAACAATCAATCAGAGCGGACTGGGCTTTTTCGGGAGGGAGGCTTAAAGAGACAGGTGCTAGGTGTTTCAGACACAGGGTGAGTACAGGTCTTACAGCATGAAAAGTCTGAGAAAAATAAAGTGTTTTTTTAACTTTTAAAGGATGTAAACATGTTCTAGTAGAAACCCAAAACACATGTATGAACCTAGAAATGAGCTTAATAGGTCCCTTCAACAGTTCATTCTCAATTAACAGTTAACTAGATTATTGATCTGACCCCAGATGTTGTTTCAGTGTCATTTTAAATGTAAGTAGATTAAATTTACTACAGTCATCTTATCTTAAAAAGAACAAACCAAAGCTATATTTATATATGTCCTGTGTCATTGTGATCGAACATTTACCTTTCTGAGGACTGTCTCTCCTGAAGCTCTTTCTCAAGTTGTCTAATTTTGTCTAAGAGTCTCTTCTCCACGTCCTCCTTCTGCTGCTCTAACTCTTTAAAGGCATCTAGTGATGCAACCTTAGAGGCCTCTTCTTTTTCTAAATCTTTCTCGACTGCTTGTCTGTCCTGCTCTAGTTTTTTGGAGAGCAGGTCATTTTCTGCCTGCAAATTGCTGATAACAGTCCTCAACTCTTGCTCCAGTTCCTGGAAACTCCTGAACTGCATTTCTTTTTCTTCGCTTAGAGCCGACAACTGCTGGTCAAATTCCTGCTTGAGTTTCTGCTGCTGCTCAGCATGGTTCCTCTCAGCATCCTGGGCTTGCCGCTGCAAGGAGGAGAGCTCATTGCGTAACAAAATAGTCTCCTCCTCGTGTCTGTCCACCAGCTCTGAGATGCAGTGATCCTTCTCAATCCTCATGAGAGTCCTCAGCTCTGCTAGGTCAACTTCATACTCCTCATTTTTTACATGAAGCTGTTTTTTGATATCTGCCAGCTCATCGCCAAGGACTTTGGTTGCAGCCTCTACCTGGGATTTAACAGCCTCAGCCTGCTGCATCTTGGTCTCCTCAAATAGGAGCCTGATCTCTTCTGTCTCTGACTCTTTGAGGGCTAGCTCCACCTCTACTTTGCACCGGAGTTCAGCGAGCTCAGTAACACGAGCCTCCAAGTCCTTAATTTGGTTGTCCTTCTCTTTAAGTGCAGTGGCATGTTGATCAGCTGCCTCACTTAACTTTGCACTTTTTTCAGCAGCCAGATGTTCCAGAGCCTCCTGGTGATCCTTGGTAAGGGTCTCCAGTTTTGCCTTGTGTTCCTGCTTCAGTTTCTCCTCCATCTCCTTTAGGTGGGACTGCTCAACAACCTCCAGCTCCTGCCGGATCTTCTGCTGGCTACGTTCAATCTCAAAGTGCAGATTCTCAAGCTGGCTGGTCAGAGAGTCTCTAGAAGCCGAGAGCGTCTTGATCTCTTCAGTTTGATCACTGATCATCTGCTCCAGGTTTTTGATTCTATCCGTCTGGTTACTCTCTGTTTCAGCCCATCGCTCTTTCTCATTCTCAAGCTGAGTCAGTTCTTTCTCCTTGCGCTCCATAAGGCCTTCCAGCTCGAGCATCGCGTGCTGGACATCTTTGACGATATTCTGGTTTACTTGGTTTTCCTCCGTTAGTGTCTGAACCTGCTTCTCAAGCTCTTGCCGAAGGGAGAGAAGCTCACTTTGATGCTGCTCCTTCAGTTCCAGTTCATGGGTCTGGCAGATGTTGTCCACAATGTTGCGCACCTCTGTGGTCATATTCCTCAAAACAAAGCCAAAGTCATGTTGTTCTTTTAATACCAGGCCTCTCAAGTGATAGAGGTCATCCTTTACACTTCTGAAATTGGAATGAGACTCCTCTGCAGCAGACCGGTACTTATCAATAACTTGTTTGAGGACAGTGATCCTCGAGTTCTCCCTCTCTAGTATCGTGGTATCCTGCATACGCTTGTTGTCAATAGCGTTAATGACTGAAGAGTACAGCGACTCCACCATCATTTCAGGGCTGATAGGGTCACTGATGGGGTTTGGAGAGGTCAAGTTCTCTTCAATCACAAACTCATTGACAGCAGACATGAAGTCAGATTCAGGGCTCTCCGCTAGAGAATCCAAGTCAAGCGAGCCCTGCTGTAGGACTGGATCCATGTTTGGGTGGCCAATGGTTTCAAAGTCAAATGTTTGCGCATCTATGCTGTCTGGGGATAAGTCCTCTAGAGGAGCTGGGACGGGAACATGTAGTGGCTGGCAGCTCGGTCCCTGAAGGCTGAGAGAGGGAGGGGTTTTGGAGGACCTCGGTGTTGTAGTCTCAGGTATGCTTCCGGACTGTGGGGTCAACAAGGTTGATCTCTGACTACAGGATACCTGCAAAGACAGAACAAATGAAAGGAGAGGGAGAGAATGAAATATTTATTACACCAGTGACCTTGACTAATTCTAGACTAAATCTAAATTTCCGCTTACTAACTAGAAAAACTAGATCTCCACCAGCCAGCAGAGCTGATCGCAGCCATTCTAGATATTGTACGCTGCCCAGCTGCACCCTGTAGAATTGTCCCACCCAGCTCCCTTACAGTCAAGATGTCAGCAAAGATAACAATATCATTTTTTCTTTATGTAATATTCAGTGGATCAGAACATATTGGAAATTGAGTTAATCTGCAGATGCTCCAGTTCAAAATAAAACCAAACTTTTATTTGGATGTCAGATTATGAGCGATAATGAAGGCCAAAATATAGCCTGCAACAGACAGCTTACTTATTGTTCTCAGCCGAGACCATTTCCAGAAATGCCTTTTGCTCTTTACTTTTGCTAAGTAATGCTGATGACTTGTGACTCCTACCAGCCGGTTAAGAGAAGCGAGGAGTCGGCAGTCAATGACCATATAAAACAGTAAATAACCAAAACCACAAGTGATCCCTGAGCATACAGTCACTATTGTACACACAAAATATTAGGCTGATTGGTCCAGTAAAGATGAGTAAAGTGAGATTAGCTGCAGACAGACACATACACACATGCAAGCTTACCCCCAACTAAACACATGATCCCCTCCAGGCTTACGCCAAGTGGAAATAAAATAACACAAATAATGGTTCATAATGAACCCGTCATTACCCTTTGTTCACTTAGCAGGTCAGTAATAGTTTGGGACATCTCATCCACACTCTGTGCAGCTTGGACCAGCTGGTGAAGCGTGTCTACGTGGCGATGTAAGGGCTCGAAGTCACACATTGTGGGAACCCTGCAGACAAAAATATTAGAAATCACATTGAGGACAGAATCGAGACTACCAGAAGATTTCTAAGAGATCTTTCAGTGCTGACAGCCTCGGGCAGAAAGTCTTCGTTAGTGCTATAATGGTTGGGACTCAGGCCAGTTTCCACACCACAGGATCAGGCTTCAAAGCAATCAATAAAAATGTATAAATAAATGCAGTAATTTAGAGCTTTAAAATCAACAGCCTGTACATCTCTTGTGTCTAATGTATGGTCTCCTGCACATCTGTGCGCCCCAGCCCTTCCTTATCAAACATACTCAGTGCTGTTGGATTACTTGTGTAGAGCTGCAAAGATTAGTTGATAGATCAATTGGGTGATTAAAATAAAATAAAATGGCAACTATTTTGGTCACTGAAATATAATTTGCTCGTTTCATGCCACTTAAATGGGAGAATTTTATGCTTCTTTTTTTAATCATACAAGATAATAAACTGAATTGCTTTAGATTTTTGGACCATGAGTTGGATAAAACATGCCATTTGAAGTTGTAAATCTGGGCTCTAGGAACACATGGTACATTTACTATTTTCAGACATTTTTTTGACAAAATGATTAATGAAGAATATAATTAGCAGATTAATTGATAATGAAAATAACCATTAGATGTATATATAAACTTGTGAGACATCTGAAAACAAGATCAGGAGTCTTTCAAGTTGTTTGTTGTGTTCATTGACAAAGCATGTTTGGTTATTTTTCTACAGAAATCACATCAGTTACCATAAATGGACTTGATTTGATTAATTTGATTTAGAAATGGACACAAACTTCCACGTGTATGTTTTCACTGGCCACATCTTGGGCTAGTTCTGGCAGTGTTACGAATACTGATAAGGTTATATCTAAAGCCATTTTAATAACTGAGGACAGTGACTTACATAAGGAAAGGCTGCACCTCTACAGGACAACAAGATTTCAAGTACTGCAGGTCATCAAGTGAGATGTCTGGAAGTTCGTCGTCAAACCTTCTGGGCTTTCGTGTCTGTAAACAATAATAAGCAGAGCAGAAAAAAAGACCTCTTAAAATACAGAGGAAACAGTATACACCAAAACAGCTTGGTCAAAATGCTCTTCAGTTGTAACTTACACAAAATGATGTTGGAGGCCATGAATCAAGTCCTCTAAACAAACGATTTCTGAGGAAAGACTTCCCTGAAAGGAAATAAGTGAATACATCAAAACTCCGATCTCGTTTGGAATCTATGTGTTATATCAAAAGCACATTGAGCTCCGCAGTGACAACCCAAATGTCGTCAGCTGAGTTTTCAAAAGAGACTTACTAAAGAGTTTCCCAAAGGATTCCCTTTTGAACTTCTCAGCCTCATACAGTCGTTTCCCATCCTTCACAAGTGCGTAGGCCCACTGAAAAGATTGATAGTAAAGATATTACAACAACAAAGTAATAATTGTGTGCCTGACAATGTCAGCTTTCTGAACTTGGAGGCATTCCTTAGCATGGATTTTAATTGTCCTGTGCAATTTTATATTATGAGTATGTCAAAAAAGGAGATTATTCAATTTCATTACTGGTCAATCAGTGTACACTTTTTGTCTTATTATCCCTTAAAATGAAAAAGAAGGAGATCAGGAAACTGCTTAAGACACTGTTTAGGAAAAATAGAAAGCGAAAGCAAAGAAGCGCAATAGAAGTGGCTTCCTGTAAAAATCAAAAATCAAATATGAGCAAAGTCACTTCCATTGTTGGCTTCCAACTATTTCTCACTCTTACTGTGTATTTAGACACAGCAATACAAAGAGGTAGGACAGCAGTCATTATCAGTTGAAGCATAATATATATGCAGGTGCCCTCAGCAAAGATTTACAGAGCTGATAAAGCCTTAGTCTTTAGCCTTATGCTAATTCTATGGGAGCGGCCACCAATAGCGCAACTCCCAAACAGCACAGCCGTACACTCCTAGTCCTCCATGAGCCTGCTAAATAGGATGCCCCACATTAACGGGCATAAAGACCAGTTCCATTTCAAAAAGATACAAGACAAAAATGTCCGTTTATTTTGCCAGCTCAAGCGCCTGTTGTTAGGAATGTTAGATATTACATGGTAAATATGCTGAAAAGCAAGTATTCCCTCCAAAACATAAAAATAAACAAAGACAAAAAAAGATTAGAATGAACTTAATTATCAAGCATCAGCAAACAACATAATAGGCCTGTTCTCTCTTCATAACAGTGGCAGTCAGAGAGCAGTTCGAGCTAAATATGTAAATTATGTGCTCAGCGCTAAACACACAGTCTAAAAGCATGATTACTGTCCAATAATGACGTTCAGCACTGACCTCTCTGTAGTGGCGCATGAACATTTTTCTCCTGACGACTTCAACAACCGCCAAGCAGTACATCTGGGGCACGGTACTAAGGGCCTCCACCACCCTCACTCTTTCTATTAGCTCCGTCAGAAGTCTGAGTAGCGCCTGAAGCTTCTCCCCATCCTGGTCTGCATGAAGCATCACATAGCAGCACCATCTAATGAAAAATAATTAAAGTTACAAACATGATTGTCTTGAATTTGGCATTTTTAAAAACCAGGAAGTCTTAAGTCAGTCACATAAGCTTATAGCACGATGTACAGAAACCAGTGGGTTGTTAAACAAGCACAATGGGGAAGAAGTGGTTTTCAGTTTTACTTGAGTCGGACTTGAAGGTTGTTTGCAAGTTCTTGTTTGGCAGTGGTGCACTTCTTTTTGATGTCTAGCAGCTTCCTGTGGTTGTTCAGCATGATCATCAGCTGGTTGGTGTGACTCAGACACAAGTCAGGCAGAACAGATGTATCCTTCAGGTTTTCGGCCCGCTTCTGATTGGCCAAAAATCCCTGCAGGAGATAACATGTGAGCACAATTCATAAAAAAAAAAAAAAAAAAAAAAAAAAAAATCAAAGAGAGAGAGTAACTTAATAGTGTTTTACTTGACGTACCTGAGCAAGTTCTTTCTGTTCATTCACCAACTTCTTACAGCTTGCAATCATTTGGTCTAGAGCGTACAACCTGTCCTCAAGCCCCTTGATGGCTTTCATGTTTTGATTATCTAGCTTGGCAATTGTGTCACGACAATCTGCCAGGAAGGGCTGAATAATCCGAGGGTCAAGCTGAAAGAAACAACATTTCAGTCAAGGCTCGTGAGATTTTCCACTACAATTCATGACTACATATTTAGAGCACTCTTTTGACGTGTCTATTTATACATCTGTGACTCACCCTATTGATGGAGTCGAAGCATTTCCTCACAACCGATTCCACATCATTGGGTCGGTCTTGCACGTTGATCCAGTCTAACAGTGTGACATTGAAGGAGGGCTGGTTGGCGAGCTCTGGAGCATCATCATCATCATCATCATCTAATAGCGCAGCTCTCAGCCCACCACTGTCAGTCATTTCATTTGTTTCCTGATCTCCAGTTGACTCACATGTGGCCGTCCCCGAAGCAGAGAAGGATGCTGATGACTTGGAGGGCTTCTGTGCATCAGTAGCGCAGAGAACAGAGTCAGTGGACTTCTCTTCTTCTGTCTCATCTGAATCCTTCTCTGGGGTGGAGCTGGACTTCTCTATGCTCTCTCTATAACTGTGTCTGGTCAGACATTCCAGCAGAGGTATCCTCGCCATGACAGACACTGATGTCCCTAACCTGCAACCATAACAAAAGCAAGACATCAAGTTCATCAGGTTAATTTCCTTTTAGCAGGAATATATTACAACTCAGATTTATTTACTGGTATTTCAGTTATTTAACTGAGCTAATATTTTGATTAAATAATTAGTTACCGTGTCAGAGAAGGCAACATGCGGATATAAGCATACAGTACTTTGTATTATTATGTCATCGACACCAATACTTACTTTGAAAGTTTGACTTTAATTTCTTCCAGGTCATGTTGATAGTTTGCGTATGAAGTGTCAAATTTCACGAGCAACTTCTGATAAGACAGAGTGCAGTCATCCAGATTAGCCATAATAGCAGCCCAGCCTTGGTGTTGAAGGTGTTCATCGTGAACCAATCGTTCACAGAAAGAGCAAAGTTTCTTGGCAACTTCAAACATTTCCTGAAGAGACAAAAAATAAAGACAACACAAGTTAGGATCATTTCATAGTTAATGGATTACTTACAATTATTTTATGTGTTAGGCTCACAGTGACAAGCAAACATCCCAACACACTTTCTTGGGCCAGAGATGCCCCAGTGAAAGGCAGCTTAAGAAAGAAAAAGATAACTACCAGAGCAAGTTGTGTTCGCGAGGCAACAGTGTGAAAGACAGCTGGCATCAGTAGAGACTCCTCCACCTTAACCTGAATCTCACTCTCAATTGAGAAGGTGGTTTTAGGGATCGTTGGATCCCGGTCACACAAGATCATCTCTTTGTTGAACAGGAATATGGGGTTGGTTTCCTAAAGAGCAACAGTCAAACATAGGTAATCAGTACATCACAAATGCAACCTGTATATCCTCAAGGCAAATACAAAACACACTAATAAATTGTAGAAACTTACAGTGCCAGCACTGTAGCTGCAGACACGTCTCTCTGCAGCCATACATTCCCCTCCATTGACAACAAGGACTTGATGTTGAATTGCAATCTTATATTTGGCTTGGATGGCATGTTTAAGCTCCAGTACACTGAGACAAAGAAAGAACATATTTAGGTCACAATAGCTAAGATGTACTGACCACTATTCCCGACTACTATCAGTAAAATGCCTGCTTCTTACGTTTGGACAGCAAGATCGGTGTCAAATGTCAATGTGCTGCCATTGTTGACCTGGAACACATACAACTTCATGTTGAATCTCCCAGAGTTCTTCGCATTTGCCTGTCTTGCTCATTTATTCATTCAAGGCCACCCTGTGAAAAAATAACACACACATGAACATGATTTGGCTAGTAATCTCAAGTTTTACATTTAATTTAGTTTAACTTACTATTACTAAATAAGACATGCTGAGGTGATGCTTTCATTAACTCAAACTACAATGCCATAAAGCCACTTGATTACTACCTGTTGTATGTATGTATAATTACGTGTAAGGACACTATTATCATAGCCTGTGCCGGTACATGATTTATGACATAATCTTTAAATGAGGGCAATATATCATCCCCTTTCACCCAAACGTGTAAGGCCCTTTATCTTGTCTACTGAATAACTAGCTTGGAAGCTGAGTCACCATGTCGTTTGTAACTGGACACTGTCAAATTTACATTATGTAAGAAGTCACTAAATATGCTGGTCTGATGTAAGACAAAGGCAAACTTTCAAAACTGCCTGAAGAAGTAAACAGTTCACATAGCTGACGTTTAGCGGTGAACCAGAAGGCTACATTGGTGATACACCAAGTTAAACATACAACAAAGGACAGCTAGCGCCAACTACCCACTAACTGTTAACTGTTGTTAGCATGACAACATAAAACACCTTACCCGCTAAGTTGCTATCACAGACTATGTGACTGTTAGTTAACGTTAGCTCGTTGCCGTAATTAACTGTCTCTCTGCGGGCCTCTTAACATTAAGGGTTAACGATACCGGAGTACAAATGTTTACTGTTTAAAGGACTGAGAACACTGGCCGTTAACGTTGCTATTAACCTCGAGGACTCCGGTTAGTAATGGTTACAGTGCCAATTTAACAAGGGGCCACCAGCAGCTGCTAGCAAGCTAGCTAGTCAATAACAACCCGCTGACTGCGCTAACTGGCTATTAGCTAACACAGCTGTCAAGACAGCGCAAGATAGCGATTTCTAACGTCGCTGAATTTGACAGATGTAATAAGATTAGCCTAAATAGCCAACATCCCCTGCTAAGACGTATATTTGTATAAGGATGGGATTCCACATTGAATTAATTTAATAAGTGATTTCGCTGGCCTTACCTCACTTTGCTCGCATCTCCCCGTTCTTGGTCTCCACCTCGCATAGGCGAGTTGGTTAGCTAACAAGCTAGCAACCAGGCTAGCTAGCTAACCCGTTTTGGCTTGGCATACATAGAGCTAGCTTAGCAAGCCACTCAGCTAACGTTAGCTAGACTAAACTACACTAGAATAGCTGACAACCATGGCTGGTTGCACGGATTAACCATTGTGCTGTAAAAGAAACGTCTAATTTGGCGAACTCAAGCGGAGATGGTGTAGCACACGGACAAAACCACCAGTTGTTTATCTCAGGTAGCTAACTACGCTAACACCCTCTCAGTAGCTCTGTCTGTTTTGTTGTTGTCATCTGTTGATGGGCGGATCGGAAACGATCCGTTCAAATGCGATTCAACTGAAAGCCAGCATGTTGCAAGCTAGGCTCACTTAATACTTGTATATATTTTTAAAGCTCACACTACATTGTTAATTCTGAATTCATATGCTTATGCCTAGTTTTAAAACTGTGTTTTTCATTAGGCTAAACATACAAACTATAGTAACTTGGTTAAATTGTTTTGTCTGACTGCCTGTGTCTAATGTTATCATTTGTGCATTTGAATTTAGCGGTCATAAAGGACTGCTTTATTCACTGCCTTAATAAGCCTGCATTATTACAATATTACATTATGTCATAACACTGCTTTCAGTGTAAAATTAAGTTCTATTTATCAGTGTTTCAAAATCAAGAACTTCAGAGCATTAGATATAATCTCTATGGAAAAAAAATTGTTCCATGTTGTCATTTATACAGCTATTCTTTAATTATTGTTTTTTCGTGTTGCATACATGACCTATAAGCCTACTAGAATCAATACGGTAAATTAACAAATCATAGAATGCTCCTGGGATGAGTTTATTTTTTTCTGAAGGCTGATGCGAAAGTTAGCGTCGCACTGTTCCCTCGTCAAAAAGCCTACGGGATTTTTCCTTTGGGTTTTGGATTATTGCTGAAAATACCTCTGTGGCAAACAAAAGTTTTTTATACTTACATGTTTTGTTCGGCAGGATAATCTTCAGAAGTGAGCACCATTTTCATGATTATTGAAGCCTAAATGCAATTTCAAAAAGTAAAATGCTAATGTTAGGCTATTAACAAATTACACTATAGTTGCACCACCTAAAGTCACCACCATAACAAGACTGTGTTGTGCACACCTTCGCGTGATGACGTTCCGTAGTCTCATTTAGCCACTTGTTAGCAATTGCCTTTTTTAAGACACATAGATGTCTTAAAGTTCACAAGTGGAGTATTTTACTTATGTATCTTATGTCATAGAACAGAACATGAAAGTCTCCTAAGTTTGTGTTAACCACAGACCTTAATTCAGGCATCTAACCAAAACCCATTGACTCTGAGATGAGGGAACCGTAAATGGTACAATGCTAACCAATTTCCAAGTTGTAGGACTCATTCCTGTCATACTCCATTGAATTGGTTCAAAAGTTTCAGCTCTTATAATAGTGTCTAACTTCCCACCAGTATGTACTTTCGTCACTGTACTTTTCCAGGTGTATTCTGGGAAAATAACAGGAAAAAAACGATGTCGAGTGTTTTGCTGCAACATGAGAAGGGGTGTGGTTAATGTAAGGCTGCAGTGTGTGGATGATCCTATTTTGCTGCAGAGAGGAGGTAGTTTGGGGGTTGCCGCTTGCCCTAGTGGTATGTTATTAAACTTAAACTTTCCAGTGTCTTACATATTCTTTATCAAGCGCTATATTAATGTTTAAAGACAGGAAAGTTAAAACTGGGAACATGCTCTTAGCAGCCAAAAATGACTAAATAAGAACACCCATGCAAAGTTACAGCAACTTTCTTTTGCTTTGGTAAATCTGAAAAAACACAGAGGAAGGGACATGAATGCAACCAAAGTATCTGACATCAAGCCAAACAAACAGTCAATACAGTTTAATCCCTAAGTGTTTATTTTTTTAGTGTGCCTTTATTATTGCAGACCACAATCAATAGACTGCTGACAATCATCCCATTTTTGCATCCCAACCTGAATGCCTTTTAAAAAGTCTAATTGCTGCCAAGTAGATGATGACAGAAATTTGCAAGTCTCCAAAAGTCATTAATGAAAGCACAAACCTCACTACTCAGTGTCTGGGCTGAATTTAATATTTGCCTGTGGGGAATGATGATGCTACAGGAGAGCCCTATCCCAAATGTAACCTCTGTACATTATGCACATCGTGTATTAATATGAACAAATCTTTACGTTGAGATGGTATGATTTGTGTTTGACAAACTCTAAAACAAAACCCAAATCAAACAGCACAATTTTGTTTATTAATTGTCATTTAAGTGAACTGACCCTTTATTCCTTTTAATGTTTTATAACATAAACTCCCTCTAGAGGTCACTGTAGCGCAGTAACTCACTTGGCCCAAACACAACAAATGGAAACAAATGGGTGTTTCCTTTTTCTGTCTCTTCTTATTACTTCTAACACTGTCCCACATCACTGCAGTCATTTTTTTCCAACAAAAAGTCTCAGATTTGCTACCTGCAGTGAACTCTTGAACACTACACAAAGCCACTGCATAAGAGTTTACTGTAACCCTCAGAAAGTGTCCACCCTTGTGTTGTAACCTTGAGCAGACGTGCAACAGTGTAAACAGGAAGCAGTTCTTCAACCAGAGGATCCAGGCTCAAATCCCTCCTGTTTGAGTGGTGCAACTGAAGAAATGATTCTCATATGGTAGTGGTTTAACCCTCACAGTTTGAGCTTGCACATTTGATGGAGGTGACAAAACTACTGTACGCTCTCTTTGTATTAAAGACCCAAATAATCTAATTGGTAGACTTATTGTAAAATTATAAACGGCAAAGCAGGTAACCAGGGCTTGACTTAGCTTTTTTTTTTGCTCAGCAGCCACTGTGGCTTGTGGTTTTCCAAAGTTACTAGCCACTTAACAGCAACACTTTTACAAGCCACTGTTTTGTTACTGGGGAAATTACATTTAATTTGATTAAAGTTGACTGTAGTGTGCTACAATTTTCTTGAAGAACTACATTTAACCTTTTGTCACTGTGAGAATAAGGAGCAATTCAAACACTTTCCCAAAAGGCAACAGGTAACACGAGGCTGTAAAACAGAAAACATTTAATAATAATTGAAAATAAAACAGAAAACTTGTGCATAAGGTGGAAAGTTACAATTAGTTCCACCTGTGAATGCCAGTGGCTTCAGTAATTGCTTCGTCCTGTGCTGCTTTTGTGTAAAGGCTGCTCAAAAGCTGGGATAAGCAGTTCAGCCCTGGTTGGTTTTTCCTTGTCCCTGTGATCGACACATTAGAGTGATGTCATCAAATGTCCATTATGTTGGATGTGTTTCTTTTCGTAGACCCTACAATGGAAGAGAAACGCTGACACGCTGTTTATGTGTATACACAACTCTCTCCATTGCTGTTAGCATGTCTTCCTGCTCCAGTGTTTCATTTGCTTTCACCATAATGTGACTATTGACTCTAGTCTACTTGTTGTGCTAACCTCAGCCATGGGTCAGACCCCCAGGAAGTGCATCATACACTGAAGCCAGTTTTGGTAGTGGCTAACCAGACAGGGGTACTGCAATTTCCAGGGGACAGGCTATTGAGAGTGATTTAGATTACCACTTTTGAAAAATGCCTGTGTTGAAAGAAGAACTTAAGCAGAACCCATCTCCATCTATTTTTTTTTGTAAAATAGTCAGTAGCAGTCTGTAAGAAGATTATATTATTATAATCTTCTTACAGACTGCTACTTTTATATTGATTTTTCTATGTAAAATATAAAAACTCTAAATATCTATTCAACTAAATGAATAATTTATTTTCTTTGATATTTTTGTCAGACAGATATGCACCTATGATTCCTGGGTTATATGTATGTTGATGTTGTCTTATGTCAAGTCTCTATTTGATGATGTGTCATGACCATATGGTACACGGTACCTAGTTTAGGCTCAAAATCTGCGAAGACTGTCAAGCTGAGCAGAGTGAGCAGTCATAACTCGTAACACCATGACAGCGTGCATAAGGGCCCGTCATAACTACCCACTGCTACTGCCATAAGTCCTTAACTGAACCGATCATCTGGATTCACCCAGTGACAACTAGGGAAAGACCTGCTGACAGCCTGGAAATGGGAAATGGGAATTTGAGGCCAAGCCCAGCACCAGGCGATTAAAGCCATCCTTGGCACAGCCGAACAGGCAAGCCAGTGGCTCTGGATTAAGAGGAAAGATGCCACTTGGGCCCAGAAATACCACTAACAACAGCAGGGTAAGAGGGAGTAAAAGTAGAGGGGGGCACACTTGGGATGCCAGGTGTTGCCGATGAGCCCTCTGGAGGTGTTGTGGGCCTATTATCAAAACACCAGTGAAGGAGGATACCCACCTGAGGTCCACTATGAAGCTCTTACCCTCCCTAAACCCCCAACAACAATCAACCAGTTAAACCCTAAGTTCGGTAAGTTTTTCTCCTGTTGGTTTCGTCTCTTTTCCCTCATCAAAATAAGCGAGTCGGGTGAGGTAGAGTGTACAGCCCAGACGTCTCTCTTTGGTTCTGTCTTCTCTATGCTCCTTCTTACTTTTCTATCTACCTTTGCTCTTTCCTACTTTTCTATCTATCTAGCACCTTGGCTCCCACTTGGACCCCCACATGGCACTCCCACTCATTTTCTCAAGTATGTGCACCAGGGAGTGTAACATCTAGTCCTAAACTGAGCTGTTGTCACACCAAATAAGGACGTATTTGATATATTACATTGTACATGGGCTATACATCAATAAATATGTATTGCTTTGGTTGTCAAAAACGTCATTCCCAGACAAAGAAATGTGTTATACTGCAAAGTAAATACATACTACTAAATACCACTGAGGACTGACTTGTTTTAGAAGTCTTCAAACTGATAAAACTACAATACCATTCTCATAAATTTGCAGACGTCCTAAAATGACAAGGCAATAAAACAATGGTAGGTATGTTTGTTTAGCTGTTAAAGGAGGTGAGTGCAGGGTCTCCTAGACCACAAACAAGATTTATAGTTGTGCAGCAGACCCTATGCCGAAGCCTACGTCATTGTGAGCATTTATACTTGTGCGGTGGTGTCTGTGTCACTCTGCAGTTACACCTCCAAAACACTAGTCGGCAGCAGAGGTTTCTGTGAAGTGCTGTAAAGTTAAGTTCATTCAAAACACACATTAAACACACATTAAACACACATTAAACATTGGGTTATAGAGAATTTCAAACACAAGTACACAAATCAGCTTCACTATAACTTGCAGCATTCACAGACAAACACTTGTCTTTATCTGGACACATTTTCCCCACAAATACAACATGCTCATGTTTTTAGCATGAGCCTATGTCATTACACTGACCTTACTGTCTTCTGCCTGCATGCCCATTGATCAAACATGTCTTGTGTGGCCAAGCATCGCTCAAACCTGCAGAACCTGATTTTACATTCTGGTCAAGATCTCAAGATTTCCAAAGGTGACACCTACAACAAAGCATTGCAACAAGCACGTAGGAATATCCTCCTTTCATCTGTATGTGAGACTGTGGTGTTATGGAAATTGTGTTTAGTAAATTTGTATTGTTTTTATGTGCGTTTTTTGATAAAAAATACACTCCTTGCTTTAGTCATAGTGTCCAGTAGTCCACTAATTTCCTCCCAGCTCATTCATGAAAAGGAGAAAGGTCAGAAACTCGGGGGTGCTAATGCACTGTGACAAACCAGTCTTGTGAACTGAAACATGACGTGTTGAGTCAGATCTAACACTGAAACACACAGCAATGATGATTAGTTTCTTGTAGGTCTGCTGTAATCAAACACTGGGAATAGCCTGTATATCTTGGAAGTGAAAAAAAGTCCTCTAGACAAACAGATGTTATCTGTAACAAGTTAAAAAATTACTTGTTTTTCTTGCTCAAAATGAGCAATGTCCATTGAAGTGTATGGTAAGAAGGTGACCTTGTGGTGCAGGAGTTTTGTTCACAGTGTTAGAAATGGTTTAATATCTTCAACCTGAGCAATAGAAAAAGACTGAGGAGCTCTGCCTAAACAGCTCGCAAGGTCACTGCCCCGATCCAGGCACAGCTATCTGAAATCTCTGAGAGGCCTGTGCTTGTGAAGGCCAGCAGCTCTCTGTGCTGCACTCATTACATCCTTAGATGGTAGTTTAAGCTGATGTGTCTGGATGCCACGCTTGAGTGCCTCAACATAAAAGAGAATCAATGGGGATTCATCTCTTCCTTCTGCAGTTTGTTCAGTTTGCTCATGAAATGATGCTGTCTCTTATGTAAGCTGTTTGCCCTGATAAATTCATGTGTTTTTCTCCTTTATTAATTAACCAGTTCCCCCTTTTATCTCAGGTTTATGTAATTTATTCAGCTGTTTTAAACTCTTTTAAAACTTTGTGTGAGAGACCTAAGTCAGACACAGTGCAAAGTGCATCCAGGGTCTTGTTTTCCCAAACCTTTATGTCTATGGAAAACAAACTACTTCGATTTGTGTGTGACCACATAAACTGAGGTTCAGAAAATAAATTAAGCTGCAAATACAAAAGTAAATAGGGTGACATTTAACCTTCATTACTTTGCTCTGTGTTTTTTTTTAAACAGAGCATAACTCATTTTGAAACATGTGCCCTGCAGGAGCTGTATGCGTCCTACATAGTATATCTATGGTTTAGAGTCTGAGCCAGGATTGTCTGCATATGGCTCTCAACATGGAGGTGGCTGAGTAAGTGGCAAGCAGCAGCTAAAGGTGCTAACAGTGCTAACAACAGCAACAGTGCTGACAGAGCGAATGACATTAGGCCCGTTTCCACCGCAGGAACTTCGGGGTAATTTTACGGGGCCGGGGCTGTTGGTGCGTGTCTCCACCGCAGGAACCACCTCCGAACAGAGTTCCAGAACTTTTACAGGGGCTAAACAAGTCCCAGCCTCGGAGTCGGTACTCAGAACGGCCCCGAAAAACTCCTGGGTGAGGCTTGGGGTTTACTTGGTGCTGATTGGGTACACTCAAGGCGGGATGTGACGTCAACATAAAGCGACAACATAGCCGGCATTTTTAAAACTCAGCAGCTCTCGTTCATAGCTTCCACCGCCATGTNAGAACTTTTACAGGGGCTAAACAAGTCCCAGCCTCGGAGTAGGTACTCAGAACGGCCCCGAAAAACTCCTGGGTGAGGCTTGGGGTTTACTTGGTGCTGATTGGGTCCTGGGTGAGGCTTGGGGTTTACTTGGTGCTGATTGGGTATACTCAAGGCGGGATGTGACGTCAACATAAAGCGACAACATAGCCGGCATTTTTAAAACTCAGCAGCTCTTGTTCATAGCTTCCACCGCCATGTAAACGAAGAGACACGCCAGAAACCCAGCAACCACCTCAGCTCCTTCCATGTTGATAATCGTCTTTATTATGTCTGCTTTCTTCTTCTTACTTCTGCTTCGTACCTCTGCTTCTTCTTCTTTGTTGTTGTTCTTCTTTGTTTGTTTCTTTGCCGTGTCAAAATAGTCGTGCAACGATTACGTCACATCCAGAGCCCGGTAACTTTACAGGAACCTTCCTCCTACTCCACCGCACAGTGGAGACACGGCGGTTTAGAGGGCCAAGCGAGAGGACGTTCCTGTAAAGTTCATGCCCCCCAAATAGTACCAGGAACTTCTTTAGTGGAAACAGGCCTATTAACTGGGGTGGGGGTTGTTTGAGTGCTATTATACCCATCAATCCTGCCACCATTGGTCAGAACAGCATTATCAGCAGTAACCGCCATATAAGGGCAGCAGCGATTAGCTAGCCCAGGGGTAAGAACCCATGGCTCTGGGACCACGTGTGGCTCTTTAGCCCCTCTGTACTGGCTCCCTGTGGCTTTGACAAAATTAATTATATAGAAATAATATTGTATGCTTTAACATTTTAATATTAATTCATCATTGTCTTAGGCCTTAAGAAATTTTTACATTCTCCAGCTGTAAAACTGTGCACATACACACCAGTTAAAAAAACTTTTTGATATTTAGTCAACTAAAAGTGCATCACACGTATAGCCAGGTGCCTTTTCCTCTAGATTTTGCCAAGCCTCAATAGCAATGGCTAGTCTTGAGTCTAGCCTTGGCTAGGCTAGCTATGGATTAAAAAAAAACAGAACAGGAAAACCATGTTAGTGATGCTAACAGGCTAATTTAAACTTAAAAGTCTGCGTTACCTTCATCACAAGGCTCCAGACAGATTTTTTTTTTTAATTTTTGTTCACAAATGGCTCTTTTCATAGTAAAGGTTGCTGACTTCTGAGCTAGCCAGTGGGACACATGATGTATTCCATTTATCTTGGAAGTCAAAGTCAGAGCTAGGAATGACATCACACCGGAGTTAGCTGCATTCCAGTACAAGAATTCGGAAAAACAAGTTGTTGTTAGCAATATCAGTTGATAGCAACACCCCATGCTGTATTTTGCACATACAAAGGCTGTCGCAAAATTTCCACAGATAGAACTTTGTAATAAACTGTATATTACTGTGGCTTTTACTACTGTTTTTGTGCAGATCAGCAGAGGTGCGTAGAGTAGCCAAATATTGTACTCAAGTAAGAGTAATGATACTTTAGAACAATATTACTCAAGTAATAGTAGTTACTACTGTTAGTCATCCAAATAATTACTTGAGTAAGAGTAAAAGAGTATTTGGTGAAAAAACTACTCAAGTACTGAGTAACTGTTGAGTAACGTCTTTTTTTTTTTTTCCCTATTTGTCTGCATTGGTCTTCATAGCTTAGCGCCACAAAAGGGTGTAAGCTTCTTGTGAAGATTGATGCACTGTTAATCTTGCAGTCAAGTATTTTATACCCATAATGCGTGGTTGTGACCGTCACCC